>NC_091355.1:7622043-7782043 GCF_038502225.1 Cherax quadricarinatus
TGGGGACTACATTAGCTGTCTTCCATTTCTCAGGTAGTTGCCCAGTTTCAAGGGATGTGTTGAAGATTGTGGTTAGAGGCACGCACAGCGTGTGTGTGTGTGTGTGTGTGTGTGTGTGTGTGTGTGTGGTGCACATGCGTGAACGTATTGTCAAGGGCAGGAAGAGGGAGACTATTACAGCTGGGAAATGACGGGAAATTCTGATAAATAACTTGTAATGACAAATCATCACCCAGCGGTTTGGCACCGCTCGGAAGTGAGCCGTTCCTGTTATTACCTATTTTACCCTCTTGTTAGGTACATAACTATGGTAGTACCAAGACACTGTTCTTAGGTGCAGGAACAATGGTAGTACCATGACACTGTTGTTAGGTACAGGAACATAACTATGGTAGTACCATGACACTGCTGTCAAAACACAAGAACTATGGTAGTGCCATGACACTTGTCAAAACACAAGAACTATGGTAGTACCATAACACTGTTGCCAAGATACAAGAACTATGGTAGTACCATAACACTGTTGCCAAGATACAAAAACTATGGTAGTACCATAACACTGTTGTCAAGATACAAGAACTATGGTAGTACCATAACACTGTTGCCAAGATACAAGAACTATGGTAGTACCATAACACTGTTGTCAAGACACAAAAACTATGGTAGTACCATAACACTGTCAAGACACAAAAACTATGGTAGTACCATAGCATTAATATTAGTCACTGGAATAAACAGGTTAAAATTTTCCACATTTCTTTATCCTTCAGATATTTTATCCACATTTTTCCTACCAAGTTTTCAGAAGTAAACTTGTTACTGTTTAAAAGAACCTCTCAGTGTCTATTCTAAATTCTCGAACAAAAGAAAATCTGACCTCTGCCCATTAATCAGCCAGTTAAGTTTACATTAAGGAATTATCCAAGATAATCGAGAGTGGATAACTTACGTAGGTCTTCAGCACGTTACTTCAGAATTCAGGGTGATATCTCCTGGAGTCTACCTGGAGGGTCCATGACCAGGCCTCGCTGTGGATCAGGGTCTGATTAACCAGGCTGTTGCTGCTGGCAGCACGCAAACCAACGTACGAACCACAGCCCGGCTGGAGAGGTGCTGACTTTAGGTATCTGTCCAGCTCCCTCTTGAAGACAGCCAGGGGTCTATTGGTAACCCCCCTTATGTATGCTGGTAGACAGTTGAACAGTCTTGGGCCCCTAGCACTCATTGTCTCGCCTGGATTTACAGCTTCATTTTTCACATTTTTCATTCACGATTTATTTAGTTTCCTTCTGCTGATATGAACATTTATCATTTCATTTATGCATTCTTTGGTTTTGAAAAAATTCACCTATGTCTTGTATTTATCGTTCTCACACAACACTTCTCGTGTATCTCTCGAATACAACATATCCTGCATATATCTCTTATTTGTATTTCCCACATATCAGTCCATCATCATATTCAAGGTCAGTAAGTTGAGTGGTTACAAAGTTTGCACAATCTCTCTCTCTCTGTCTCTCTCTCTCTCTCTCTCTCTCTCTGTCTCTCTCTCTTTCTCTCTCTGACCTTCACCTCCATGCCTACAACAGCAGGTGGAATGCAGCATGCGGCGAGGGACGCAGCAGTGCAGCAAGAAGCTGACACAGCGTGGGAAACTCCGTCAGGATAATAGAGACAAGGTTCAACCTGTGCTGGACCAAGCAGGCAGGTGGTGAACCACGTACACAGGTGGTGGACCACACGCATGCAGGTGGCTGCCTTCTCTGGACCATTGCGTGGTTCCCAGCTTGTATTGCGCTAGCCTAATTGCAGTAACACACACACACACTATTGCCTGCCTTTTCCTTCACCACTTACCCCTCTCCCTCCTTCCCATTCATCATTCACTCTCATCACTCCCACTCAGTAAACTGTGAGGGCATGCAGGCGTGTGTGCTCCTTAACCTTGCTTGCCTGCACTTGTGTGCTTCCTTTCCTGATTTTCTCTCTCTTTCTCGGCATTATGGTTGAAACTGGTAAGTGAACCACAGTGACGTACAATACTGACACTAAGCAATGTGATGCTAGTTCACTCTCTGTAAGATGAATCTCCATGAAAGGGACCACACCTCATTTTCTATTACAAAGCAGCAACCAAGTCAATGTATATATCACACATGTCAGATGAAGAAATAATACACACCGAAATATGATTATCAGAGATACACGGGCAAAGTCTTTTTCCTTATCCTGGTGCCTTGGATTCCCCATATACTTGCTCCTGACTAAGCTGCATAACGCCTCAGAAGCTCTTATGTACGGGGACTTAGAAATACTATTTAATGAAACTCAGCAATAAACGTAATGTAAAGGCGTTAAGGTGGTATTTAGCACACTGTAGATTGGCCCAATTAACGACCTTATATATATATATATATATATATATATATATATATATATATATATATATATATATATATATATATATATATATATATATATGCAAGGAATTCGCGAGAGTAGGCGAAATATGCAAAAACACTGATCTCTGGCTAAAGGAGACTCGAGCCTACGAACCTTAGGACAAAGTACGCAGTGCTTTACCAATCTACCCACACTGGACAATACCTTGGCGTGTAGCTTGCGCTACACGTTTGATCCAAGGCAGCCAGCTCTCAGGGAGAAGGCTTACAGCTTTTCATCTCATCCCCTGCATGCATCAGCCTTACTAGAGATTTGAACAATGCAAGGAATTCGCGAGAGCAGGCTGATGTATATACATATATATACATATATATACATATATATATACATATATATATATACATATATATATACATATATATATAAGATTATAATAGAATATGGAAGGCTAGCACAAAGTCCCCACTTAACCATATCCACAAATTAGAAATAAAACAAAGGTTCTGAAAGAGATTAATGGCAAAATTAAAGGATCTGTTAAGAGCTAATAAAGGAACTAAACAAGACATTAGAACACGAAAGGCGAGAGACGACATATGCAAGACATGCATGATACACAGAGGATCTGGACGATAATATATGAACTAGGTAAGTTAATATATGAGACACGACGTTACAAACATAAGCTGTGTTTCCATACTTCAAAATAAGTAAATATATATGGATTATTCAACACTCATATATACAACTCCTCGCAACAAATTAGCTAATAATTTCCTCACATCATAACTGCTATATTACTCTCTCCTCCCACTCTCTCTTAACCACCCATCACTATCTCCCTCTATCTCTTAACCACCTATCATTATCTCCCACTCTCAACCACCCACCATTATCTCCCTTTCAACCACCCTTCATTATCTCCCCTCTCTCTCTTAACCAGCCATCATTATCCCCCTTTCTCTCAACCACCCATCATTATCTCCCTCTCTCTTAACCATCCATCATTATCTCTCTCTCAAATACTCATCACTATCCCTCTCTCAACTAATTATCGTCTATGTTCTCTCTTTCTCCCTCTACACTTTCTCAACCACCCATCATCTCTCTTCTCTCTTTTGCACACACTCCCTTAACCACCCATCTTCCTCTCTTTCTTTTCCCTCCCACTCTCCCTCAACCACTCATATTCTCTTCATCTCCTCTGGTAAAAAAAAAAAAGGAAACAGCTGGTGGGAAAAAATCTACATTATGGTTCTTGCCTTGTGCGAGGGCCTCAGGACGCGGCCTTTGATCACTACTACCAAGACTCTTAAAAACACCCACTACTTTTTCTTGTTGCTGACGGTAAATGTTGCTCCAGGCGATGTTGGTCTTAGTGGAGATGGTGCGTGGGTGGGGAGTAGTGTGTGCATGGGTGGGTGGGGAGTAGTGTGTGCATGGGTGGGTGGGGAGTAGTGTGTGCATGGGTGGGTGGGGAGTAGTGTGTGCATGGGTGGGTGGGGAGTAGTGTGTGCATGGGTAAGATAAGATAAGATAAGATTTCGTTCGGATTTTTAACCCCGGAGGGTTAGCCACCCAGGATAACCCAAGAAAGTCAGTGCGTCATCGAGGACTGTCTAACTTATTTCCATTGGGGTCCTTAATCTTGTCCCCCAGGATGCGACCCACACCAGTCGACTAACACCCAGGTACCTATTTGCTGCTAGGTGAACAGGACAACAGGTGTAAGGAAACGTGTCGAAATGTTTCCACCCGCCGGGAATCGAACCCGGGCCCTCCGTGTGTGAAGCGGGAGCTTTAGCCACCAGGCCACCGGGCTGGGGTGGGTGGTGGTGTTGGAAGTGAGTGGGTGGTGGTGGTGGTGGTTGTGCGTGATAGGCCATAATTCAAGAGCATAAATTATGGCAGACTAATCCAGTTTATGCAAACCTTAGCAACAGGTTGTTGACAAACATCTCAATATTTAGAACTAAACATCACAACCATGTAGGAACAAGGTAGAAAACATTTTAAAAAATAAAACATAGCGAGCACTCTAAACATCAAAACAACAACAAAGTGAGAACTGTAAACCTGAAAACAACAACAGTCAGAACTATAAACACCACAACAATGAACAAAAGCAGCATAAACAAATAAACAATAATTATTAAAGCTTCCATGCAAAGAAAATTAATGAGTGCACTTATGTAACTCAATAAAACAAGTGCAGTAATAATTTCACAAATAAATATACAATTTAGCAACAAAGGTAGAAAAACGAAACAAGGACATTAGGGTACAAACGCAAACAAATTCACCGCACAACTACAGTATGTTATCAGTTGAATTTCTGAACCTCTGGTGAACTTACGTAAATTATGCAACAATGTTTGAACCTCTGCTGAACTCTCATAACTTGTCCACGTTTTTAACAATGAAAAATCTGACGTACTGTCGTTCTCAAAGTCAATTTCTTAAGGTTTCCAATTTATTTTAAATCCTGTGTGATGAATGGTTTGAAAAACCGAGTAAGAGTAGGCTAATTTAAGTTATGTTAGGCTAAGTTAAGTAAATTTTGTTTTGGTTAGGATAGTTTACCATGGTTAAATTAGGTTAGGTTAATTAGGTTAGCTTAGGTTAATTAGGTTAGGTTAGGTTAATTAGGTTAGCTTAGGTTAGGTTAGGTTACATCACATATAAAGAGGTTTGTTGAAGTTAGGATAGATTAGGGTTTGTTTTGTTCAGATTAGGTTGGGAAATATACTTAACAAACGTATATTTAACCACAAATAATCAAATTTTAAAAAAAAAAGAGGCCGTGGTGATACGTCTGGCAACGAGGTAGCTGAGGATAAACCCAGGGAACGTACAAATGTAAACGGTTATGACTGGTAGTTGGAGTATACGGTGAATGAGAAGCACTTGTGCAAAGGTCAAGGATACTGGCACTCTCTCAAGTTCTTCAGAGAGAGAGAAAAATCAAGGTATAAAGTTAAGGAAATATTCCGCTTCTAATATTATCTGGCCAAGTTTCCCCTCTGAACTAATATTGACGTTGTATTTTTTGTCTATAGCCTGAGTAAGCAAGCTGTGTGTGTGTGTGTGTGTGTGTGTGTGTGTGTGTGTGTGTGTGTGTGTGTGTGTGTGTGTGTGTGTGTGTGTGTGTGTGAGAGAGAGAGAGAGAGAGAGAGAGAGAGAGAGAGAGAGAGAGAGAGAGAGAGAGAGAGAGAGAGGGAGAGAAAGAGAATCCACCCAGTTGTGGTTGCGGGGATCGAGTCACAGCTCCTGGCTCCGCCTCTTCACTGGCTACTAGGTCACTCTTCCTGCTCCATGAGCTTTATCATACCTCTTCTGAAAGCTATGTATGGATCCTGTCTCCATTACATCACTTCCCAGACTATTCCACTTCCTGACAACTCTGTGACTGAAGAAATACTACTTAACATCTCTGTGATTCATCTGAGTCTTCAACTTCCAACTGTGACCCTTGTTGCTGTGTCCCTTCTCTGCAATATCCTGTCTCTGTCCACTTTGTCGATTCCTCTCAATATTTTGTATGTCGTTATCATATCCCGCCTATCTCTCCTGTCCTCCAGTGTCGTCAGGTCGATTTCCCTTAACCTCTCCTCGTGGAACATACCCCTTAGCTCTGGGACTAGTCTTGTTGCAAACCTCTGCACTTTATCTAGTTTCCTTAAGTGCTTGGCTAGGTGTGGGTTCCAAACTGGTGCTGCATACTCCAATATGGGCCTAACGTACACAGTGTACAGGGTCCTGAAAGATTCCTTATTGAGATGTCGGAATGCTGTTCTTAAGTATGCTAGGCGCCCGTATGTTGCAGCAGTTATCTGGTTGATGTGCGCTTCAGGAGATGTGCCCGGTGTTATATTCACCCCAAGATCCTTTTCTTTGAGGTTTGTAGTCTCTGGCCCCCTAGACTGTACTCCGTCTGCGGTCTTCTTTGCCCTTCCCCAATCTTCATGACTTTGTACTTGGTGGGGTTGAACTCCAGGAGCCAGATGCTGGACCAGGCCTGCAGTCTGTGCAGGTCCCTTTGTAGTGTGTGTGTGTGTGTGTGTGTGTGTGTGTGTGTGTGTGTGAGAGAGAGAGAGATAGAGAGAACCTGTTTGTAGTTCCTACAGCAGAGTTTTGCTATGTTCGTGGTGTCCTTTCTTCAATATTTTTAATTTCCAATGGTTGTAACACTTAGCAACCACATCATAACTTACAACCACACTGCTTATAATCACATCATCCTTTACAACCACACCATCAGTTACAACCACATCTCTTCAATCATTCCACTGGTCAACCATTCTTTTGCAAGAAGTTTTCTGGTAGCCTTTCAGCTCGACTTTTACTTCAGTTTAAGAACTACGGTTTCTTGTTACTCCTGTTCCAGGTACTAAGAAATCTTAAGTATTTTCTTTCATGTTCCTGTATAACCTTTAATCTTATCATGTATTCTCTCTTCCTGCTATCAGCCAGCGTAGGCATCATGTTATCTTGTATCATCTCTTCCTGCTATCAGCCAGCGTAGGTATCATGTTACCTTGTATCATCTCTTCCTGCTATCAACCAGCGTAGGTATCATGTTATCTTGTATCATCTCTTCCTGCTATATCTTAGCTTTGCTCAAACACGTACAGTTTCTGTGAAATAGACCCCCACGGTGAATGATTTCACCAAGGCTTGGTCTCAGACCGGGCCGGGGGGGGTTGACCCCCGAAACCCTTTCCAGGTCTCTCCAGCTAAGAAACAGTCACCGTGGAGATAAGGCATCAATGGCAACCTGACGAACAGTTCTGACGGTTGACAACTGCTGGACACTGCTGCGAGAGAGCCATACTGAACACAAGCGAAAATGCCAAATAACTGTGACGTAAATAAAAGGCATTTCACTCGTAGGAGGCCCCGAGTTGGTACTCTCGTACGTAGTTGCAACCGTCTTGTTTGTATGCCTGCAGTAAACAGTAACTCGAGGCCTCCTACAAGTGAAACATTCTGTATGTCTGCGTGTCTGTACGGATATTTCTGTTACTGAATTAACGTTAAGAAAGATCAGTTTTTGTCATTGCATTTACCAGACTTAATATCTATGTATAACACGCACGATTGTTAGGTAACATATATCAAGTGATACTTCAGATTTAAATAGCCAAAATACTGACCATAAGATTTCAAAACATCTTACGTGATAGAAACTAAAGCTCAAATTAGTGGGAATTATAAACATCAAAACAACAACAAAGTTAGAACTATAAACATCAAAACAACAAAGTCAGAACTATAAACATCAAAACAATAATGTCAAAACTATAAACATCAAAACAACAATGTCAGAACTATAAACATCAAAACAACAATGTCAGAACTATAAACATCAAAACAATAATGTCAGAACTATAAACATCAAAACAACAAAGTCAGAACTATAATCATCAAAGTTAGTTTAAAACAACCAATTTGGTTCCAGAACTGGATAAAATTGTTGGCTATTGTAATGACAGTGTTGGGATAATATACTGGCGTAAGAGCATTTACTTAGACATTAACTAAAGATTTACTGGACAAGCATGACTCTGGTGGGAGCTTTAAATGCTGCTTAGCAATGGTGATTATACCAGTAACCAACTGAGGACAGTGTGAACAAAGCACACTGGTATAAGTAATCACTTACATAATTTTACACTGCTAGCCAGTCACTACTAGCCACCAGTCACCGCCACTCAGTCATTTTAACCCATTCACCTAATACCATCTAGGAACTACCATCCACTTAATACCATTCAGTCACTACTATCCACTTCATACCATTCAGCCACTACCATGCACTCCATACCACTCAGCCACTACCATGCACTCCACACCATTCAGCCACTACCATCCACTCCACACCATTCAGTGACTACCATGCACTTAATCCTGCAGCTTAACACGTGTAAGACTACCATTCACTCTTGAGTAACCTAAGAAGGTGCCACACTGGAACGTGAGAGGAGGACAAGAGAGTGCATTAAGTGACTTGCACAAGAGATCTCCTTATAATGGCTTCCCTCTGTCTCTGTGTCAAGTTCACAACCCATCAGAACATGAGCAGCAACAACCAACTATGTTGCTCTGGGCTTTACGCCTGTCACGGTACGAATGTTGACGCTACTTATACAGACTCTGTGACTAACAAGAGATTCTGAGTGCCAGAGACTCTACATGGCCGTCAGAGACTGCTCATGACTGCCAGAGACTATCCATGACTGCCAGTCTCTCTCTACAACTGCCAGAAGTTATCCATAACTGCTAGTCTCTATGGCTGCCAGAGACTCTCCATGATTGCCAGAGACTATACATAACTGCCAGATAGTCTCCATGACTTCTTGAAACTCCACGGATGCCAGAGTCAGCATAACTGCCAGAGACTCTCCAAGACTGCCAGAGTGTCAGCATGACTGCCAGAGACTCTCCATGACTCTAGCGGACCACGTTGTTACACATCTGGGAGTATTTACCGGTAGTGTTGCAAGCATTCATCGTGGTTAACCTGTGTGAAGGTGACTTGTTACTGCACTTCTCAGACGCAATAAGGCCACTCTCAAGAACAAGAAGGCACAATACCGTGACTCGAATAATGCACAAATATCCCGAACAGAGGAGAGAGAAAAGGTGATGACCACGTTTCAGTCTGACTTGGACCATTCACAAGTATCTTGAATGGTCCAAGTCGGACCGAAACGTCGTCATAAGCCTTTCTCTCATCTATGTACGGGTTATCTGTGCCACTCTCAAGACTTAAACTCACAACACAGTGGTTGAAACAGTGCACAAATACGATACCGAGAGGAAACTCTAGACGAAATTTCAGTCCGTCCTGACCCATTAACAAATTGTGACTTTATAATGTTCTAGGTCGGACCGAAACGTGAAAAATGCCACTCTGTGGAACTGTATTAAAAAACTTAAATGACCATTGACGCCTGGGTGATCAGCTGTTGTTGTAAACTCTTATTATGTCGACACTGCTCTCTTCCTTGCTGCCCCGACACCCTTGCTGTCTCTTACACGTTGCTGCCTCTGACACCCTTGCTGTCTCTTACACCTTGCTGCCTCTGACACCCTTGCTGTCTCTTACACGTTGCTGCCTCTGACACCCTTGCTGTCTCTTACACCTTGCTGCCTCTGACACCCTTGCTGTCTCTTACACCTTGCTGCCTCTGACACCCTTGCTGTCTCTTACACCTTGCTGCCTCTGATACCCTTGCTGTCTCTTACACCTTGCTGCCTCTGACACCCTTGCTGTCTCTTACACCTTGCTGCCTCTGATACCCTGCTGCCTCTGATACCTCTCTCTGACACCATGATGTTTCTGACGCCTTGCGTTTTACCATGATTTCTTCCATGAAATTAGGTACTGAGTAAACCATACACTGACCATATGAGTAATTCATTGGAACGAACCACAATGAAGAGTACAGAAATATATCGAATGTTTTCGGTGAACTAGAGACCATTTTCAGCAACTGAAGGACTCTTCAGTTGCTCTGTTTCTGCTTTATTGAAAGGGAGTTACTCGAATGAATATAATGGAGGTAGCAGCACATTGCTGATGTGTCCAGTTCTGCTAAATAAAAGTGTTCCAAACTCTAGCCTCCAACATTTCAATTAATCATTATTTACGATCTTCAACTTCCTCAAACATTGGGGAAACACAAAACGTGCTGCGCACTCTAAACATCTTCGTATTATCATTTTTGCCTGTTGTTTTTTCTTATTATCTAACATCCGGTTTCTCGGTCTCATTACCAAGAAAATCGTGACATTACACCAAGCAATGATAGGCTCCACACAAGAAAATATAACCAGGGTTGAGGATAACATCATGACGGTGATAAAACACAGAGCAATAACAAATGTAATCTTACTGAGAAAACACTGTGAACGTGTTGTTGTAAATGCTTTAGGTGTGAAAGTAAGACGACACTTAGAAACACACACAAACAATAAACTTGGAATAAAACATGTAGACGACACAAACATGTAGATACAACAAGCTTGTAATAAACATGTAAAAACAACAAGCCTTTAATAAAACACGTAATACAACAAGCTTGTAATAAAACATGTACACACAACAAGCTCTTAATAAAACACTAGACTGAGAGACACGTCGTGATCATCCTTGCTCCTGCTTTGGAGTGCAAGCACTGTGCTCAAACATAATATCCTTCATGTCATCAACAGGAACCATTACACACGAAGCTGCACACTAACATACTACCTAACAGAGTAACTAGTTCAAGGTTTCCACACCGTAATTGTTTTTCATTTAGCAAAAATTTGATACATAAGCAGTGTGCTGCTACCCTCTTTTATATGGCAGTTACACTGTGGGAACTAAAGATGTCTTTCCCTGTCATATTCCATTACGCAGGATGGGTCACATACACAATGTTGAAATATGTCAGCCTGAGCTAGGAGACTTCAGTAGGGCAATGAAGACATCGTTAAGTATTCCACAGAAGGTTCATCAGCTACACAAGCTTCATTGGATTCGTTCCAGCAGAACATAAGCTAACTTTAACAAGGGAACTGCCATCTCTGAGGAGAACCTAGCTTATGCAAGGGTGAAATGGAATTTTTATGGAGATATCTCCATCATCTCAGCGTGGAGGCAAAATGAATTATACATAGAAGAGAGGAAAAACGAACGAGAGAAGAGGGAGAGGGGAAGGAGAGAGGTATTTGAGTGTCATAATGTCTGCAAACAGTGGAAAGACAGGGATGGGGGAGGGGAGGGGGGGGGTGACCCGTCAAAGAGGGGGAACTAATCTTCCCCTTCCTTGAATCAAACCCAACTGCCTCACACTATCCATGCACTCTATGAACCCTACAGGTTTAGCGCTACCCGTTGAATATAATAATAATAATAATAATAATAATAATAATAATAATAATAATAATAATAACAACAAAATATAATAATAAAAGTGTGTTCTTAAAATGTGTTGATATAAGTGGTTAAAATGTGTGGTGGGTTATGTTGCGTTATGGTGGAGAATATTAATGTATATTCGTATGACCTCAGAGACTTCATCAATTCTAAATGAATACTGAATATTATTTACATTCATGTATGAGAGAGAATAACAGTAATGTAGAGATCATCCAATGAACTTTTCTTCTAACCTTTGCTGGTTTCAGTTTCATTTTTTTTTTTTGTCGTATCATCTATAATACTGAGTTAAAATTCTGGAGTTGAAAGTTAATAAGGGTTAAAGTGAGTCAGAAATTACAGCTGAGATTACTTTCTTGACCTCAGTAGCCTGGTAGGCAACACTCTTGCCTCGCATACAGTGCCTGTGGTTCGATCCCCGGTAAGGGTGGAAACATTCGGCGTGTTTCCTTACACTTGTTTTCCGTTCACCTAGCAAGCAAGTAGGTACCTGGGTGTTAGTCGACTGGTGTGGGTCGCATCCTGGTGAACAAGACTGAAGACCACAATGGAAATAAGACAGTCCCTCGATGACGTACTGACTTTCTTGGGTTATCCTGAGTGGCTAACCCTCAGGGGTTAAAAATCCCAACAAAATCTTGATAACTCAACAAAAAGTGCTGCAAATGTTTCAAAATATACAACGTATATTATGCAGAACAAGACACATGGGGATGGAAATCTTCAGCTCTAGATCTTTCGTACCCTCGTGCGTCGTCAGGAGCTATGCAATGTTGCAAGACAGCAACATATAGGAAGAGAAATTCTCTGAGGCAAGGCAGAAGGAATCAGTGGCAGCCCATGTCACAGACATGGGCTGCCACTCCATATGTATGTATGTGTGTATATATATATATATATATATATATATATATATATATATATATATAATATATATGTGTGTGTGTGTGTGTGTGTGTGTGTGTATGTGTGTGCAAAACAACCACTGTGAAAGAATAGAGAAATTCCAAGCGCTTTCGTGACTACTCACATTATCAAGGAACAATAAAAGTAATGCATCAGAGGAAGGCATATAAAGGGCCTAGACTACATACATACATATATATATATATATATATATATATATATATATATATATATATATATATATATATATATATATATATATATATATCTTCTTCTTTCAACAAACCGGCCGTATCCCACCGAGGCAGGGTGGCCCAAAATGAAAAACGAAAGTTTCCCTTTTTAAATTTAGTAATTTATACAGGAGAAGGGGTTACTAGCCCCTTGCTCCCGGCATTTTAGTTGCCTCTTACAACATGCATGGCTTACGGAGGAAGAATTCTGCTCCACTATATATAGTATTGCAAAGGATAACTGGATGGTAAAACCCCTGCTATGTATCCTTCAACTTGAGTTTGTAAATATCGTGCAGGTTCAGTGAAGGAGTATTTTCAGATGATGGTGATTTCTTAAAGCTTCAAATAAAACACTGCTTGTAATTAAGTTTTGAATGTTTGTACTATCAAGGAGTCATTATTTTATCTGATATTACTGTGTAGCAGATACAAGTGAGACATGCGAAATAACATGCGCGCACACACGCGCGCACACACACACACACACACACACACACACACACACACACACACACACACACACACACACACACACACACGAAAACACAAAACATGACAATAACAAAAGTAGGACAAGAGCAAAAGCAAGTAAGGTCATACAAAATTACACACACAGATAAGCCATGCAACTGATAAACCAATACACTCACACTCTCTCTCTCTCCTTATCTCTGTCTCTCTCTCTTATCTTTATCTTTCTTGCTGCCTCCCTCCCAGCCTCGCACATCCCTGGGTCAGTGAACTTGAATCCCCACTAACTTCACTCCAACATTCTTTCTCTTTCAAGACATAAAAGTCTGGGGTGTTTCCTGGCACACCATAAAACACTTACAAAATGTATTTCTTCAACATTTGTGTCTCAATTAGAGCAGCGGGAGGGGCAGCTTTCTAGTCTATTATCTTACAACTACAAAATTTCATTCTCATCAGATTTAAATAATTTTTCATACGGGAACTCGGTAAATAATTTTTCATACGGGAACTCGGTAAATAATTTTTCATACGGGAACTCCGTAAATAATTTTTCATACGGGAACTCCGTATTTTTTGCTTTCCAGTTTATTATAACTACAATACTTTATTATCATAATTTTTACGTAATTTTTTTATACGGAAAGAACATATTTTTTTCTTCTGAATATTTCGTTGTTAAATAATTCTGTATTATTCCTCTTCTGTGTCTTTTATATCTTTTCTCTGTATCTCTAGCGTAATTATCCTGTTATCTAATATTCTGTGTAATGCGGGTTATTAACCCGGAAGATTAGTAACCCAGGATGGCCGCTTTGTCTGGCTTATTTCCACTGATCCTCTTCCCCAGGATGCCACCCACAACAGTCGGTAGAAAGACAAGTTTAATACCAATTATTATTATAAACAATATTATTATAATAATAATTATTATTACATATACAAAATACTTAACCAGTGACAGTCAATCAGGTGTGGAGAGTCGATCCTCCGTACTGTAAACTAGCGGCAAGCGGCTCTCTGGCCCATTAAACTGTTGGTGACTGCTTCTCTAAAGCATTACACAAAACTTAAATATAGATTATTGATTTGATTTTTTTTCAAGACATGTTACTCTGTTGAACATAAAGAATTATTTCAAACAGATGGATCCAATTTGAAATTGAGTCCATCTATCTACAACACTGTGATTTACAATATAATATATATATATATATATATATATATATATATATATATATATATATATATATATATATATATATATATATATATATATATATATATATATATATATATATATATATATATATATATATATATATAATATATATATATATATATATATATATATATATATATATATATATATATATATATATATATATATATATATATATATATATATATATATATATAGCATCAACAAACTGAACGGAATAGATTATCTATGTTTGTATATTTAAACAAGAAAAAGTCATGAAAGGGGGGTTGAAAGATAGCTCGAGGTCTTTCGTGTTGCAATCAATACATCATCAGGAGCTTGCAATGTTGCAGAAAAGAGGAGTTCCAAGCAAATACGATCACAGGAAGCGCCTTTGCACTTCCTGTGATCGTGTTGATTGCAACACGATAGCTCTAGGCCTTTCGTGCTGAGTGCAACACGAAAGGCCTAGAGCTATCTTTCAACTCCTCCATGGTTGTTTATATATATATAAATATATATATATATATATATATATATATATATATATATATATATATATATATATATATATATATATATATACCCAGATGTTTATTCCTGTCAATGTGTATACACTGAAAGTTCACTTTAATCCGTATTTTAAGGGTCAAAATGTTTCTGACTGGTGCTGCAACCTCACTCACCCTCGTGTAGTCGATAGGCTTTAAACCCCAGTCAATAACTAATTAATTTCGCTTTTACCTAAGCGACAAAATTCTTGCTTCTCCTGGAGACATTTTCCAGTCTCTCTGACACACAGGGCGAGTCATAAGTTGTGATAATGGTATTTGAAGTTCTTTTATGAGAGGTCATTCAGCGGCTCAGAGGTAAGGCGATAGAGAGAGAGAGAGAGAGAGAGAGAGAGAGAGAGAGAGAGAGAGAGAGAGAGAGAGAGAGAGAGAGAGAGAGAGAGAGAGAGAGAGAGAGAAATCACCTATCAGGGTCAGGTTCCTACTTTCACTTGCTGCAGCAACAGTCTGCTTGCTCTCTTTCTCTCTAGGTTACCTTTGCTAGTTCTCTCTCTCTCTCTCTCTCTCTATATATATATATATATATATATATATATATATATATATATATATATATATATATATATATATATATATATATATATACCCTGTACATACATGACCAAAAACACAGCAGTAATAATACTGCAGCAGCAGCAGAAAAATAACACAGTAGCAGCAGCAGCAGCAGCAGAAAAATAACACAGTAGCAACAGCAGCACGAGTAAGAGCACTGAAGAACACAGCAATAATAATACTGCAGCAGCAGCCACAGCAACAACATCACAGCAACAGCAGCACTATTAACAACACTGAGGACGAACTACACAGCAATAACACCAACACAGCAATAAGATCAACAACAGCAGGAGCAGCAGCAGCAGAAGCACAAGTATTGATTATGAAGCTTCAAGTTAGTAAGGCCAAGGACGCTCTCTTTCACCCACTCCTCATCCTCCTCCTTCCTTCCCCTGTCCTCTCGCAGGAGGAGGAAGACAAGTTGATAAATAAGACTCACATGGAACACCTGGATACATTTATCGTTAATAATGATATCCAGGTGTTACACACGTGTCTTATTAACTTACCTATGTATAACTGGTTGTTCATCTGCAGGACCCACCGGGGCCTCACGTCCCAAGGACATGTTCACGTGCGTGGTCCAAGAAGTCACTGTGAGGCAGACGTCTGCTAGAAATCAAGATTCAAGGAAGGAGAGGCTACCTCCAATTCCTTGCACCAAGAACCCTTCACTGGCATCAAGGTACCTCACCGTGAAAAGAATATCACATTAAAGGTACGTTAAATTATTTAGTAGGAGGAGAATACTGTTCAAGCACTTTCTAGGTAAACTAAAATAATCAAGTGAAATGGTGCATCTGTACTATACAAGTTACAATGTTACAAATGCAGTAACATCCACATTGACCACTGTTACTACAACACCCACACTAAACCAACCACCATCAGCTACCCCACACTGACCAGCTGTTATTACAGCACCCACACTAAACCAACCAATATCAGCTACCTCACACTGACCAGCTGTTACTACAACACCCACACTAAACCAACCAACACCAGCTACCCCACACTGGCCAGCTGTTACTACAACACCCACACTGACCAGCTGTTACTACAACACCCACACTAAACCAACCAACCCACCATGGCCAGCTGTTACTACACCCACACTGACCAGCTCACACAGCACCCACACTAAACCCCAACTGGCCAGCTGTTATATCAGCTAGCTGTTACTACAACACCCACACTAAACCAACCAATATCAGCCAGCTGTTACTACTACAACACCCACACTAAACCAACCAACAGCTAACACTGGCCAGTTACTACCCCACACTAAACCAACCAACACCAGGCCAGCTGTTACTACAACACCCACACTAAACCAACCAACACCAGCTACCCCACACTGACCAGCTGTTACTACAACACCCACACTAAACCAACCAACACCAGCTACCCCACACTGGCCAGCTGTTACTACAACACCCACACTAAACCAACCAACACCAGCTACCCCACACTGGCCAGCTGTTACTACAACACCCACACTAAACCAACCAACACCAGCTACCCCACACTGACCAGCTGTTACTACAACACCCACACTAAACCAACCAACACCAGCTACCCCACACTGACCAGCTTACCACAACGCCCACACTAAACCAACCAACATCAGCTACCTTACACTGACGAGTTGTTATTACAACACGCACATTAAACCAACACCACTTAAAACACCTCAAATTACCTCATTCGATGCTATTAAAAAGAAAGTAATAACTTTGATGTAAGATGCAATATACAAGATTAATCTTTACACACACCACGAGGGGCCGACAGAAGCTGTGAATATCAGAATAAAAAGACCCCGAGGCATATATTAGACCAAGCATATCTCCAGAATTACACACGAACCATATCACATCAGCGGCATATGTCAGATTAACAAACTTCTAAATAGCATTCAGAAAACTGAACAAAGAATCCTTCAGAATCTTATACATGTTAGGTCAATCTGGAGCTTACATCTGGTTAACCACGTGAAAATTAAAAGAGGATCGAAGATTTGCAACTACAGTAAACTATAAAGAAATGTACAATGGGGAAAGGTTGAATCAAATGAATCTGGCAACTTTGGCAAAAGGATAAGGGAGACATAAGATGTACAAAATCTTAAAACGAAGTGATAAGCAGGCAGGGTTAAATTTTTAATTTTGAGGAACGGGATCACGGGGACACAGATGAGCCATAGTGATCGTAATGGCACGATTGCAAACAAACCATACCAAGGGTGGGATTTGAACCCGCGGTCAGAGAGTCTCAAAACTCCTGACGGTCTGGAGTTTTGAGACTCTCTGACCGCGGGTTCAAACCCCACCCGTGGCATGGCTTGAGCCATAGTGATTTATGTCTTAAGTCTCAGAGTGGTTAAAAATTGGATTGACTCGTGTGAGGAAGTTTTTTCTCTAAGGGGGATTAAAACCCCTTTCTCCAGTGTGGGAAAGTAGAGAGAGGTCTTAGCCCCCTTGAGAGGGATCGCCGCCCTCTGAGAGGAGGTCGTCGCCCCCTTGGCTGGAGAAAAAAATTTCAGCTTCAAGGGTAGATAAGTCTCATAATGCCAAGAATCAGCGGGGCCAGGAGCTGAGTCTCGACCCCAGCAAACAACTCTGTGAACAGAACTTACCGAGTGTTCACACAAAAAAAATAAAGGAAAACCAAATGAAAACAATCACGGCCACTGCGAAGTGACAAAAAAACTGGTAATGATCAAACATTAGAAGACAACTACAAAATATCAAAACATAGCCACAAACATTAGAACACAGCTACAAACATTAGAACACAGCTACAAACATTAGAACACAGCTACAAACATTAGAACACAGCTACAAACATTAGAACACAGCTACAAACATTAGAACACAGCTACAAACATTAGAACAGCTACAAACATTAGAACACAGCTACAAACATTAGAACACAGCTACAAACATTAGAACAGCTACAAACATTAGAACACAGCTACAAACATTAGAACAGCTACAAACATTAGAACACAGCTACAAACATTAGAACAGCTACAAACATTAGAACACAGCTACAAACATTAGAACACAGCTACAAACATTAGAACACAGCTACAAACATTAGAACACAGCTACAAACATTAGAACACAGCTACAAACATTAGAACACAGCTACAAACATTAGAACAACTACAAACATTAGAACAGCTACAAACATTAGAACACAGCTACAAACATTAGAACACAGCTACAAACATTAGAACACAGCTACAAACATTAGAACAGCTACAAACATTAGAACACAGCTACAAAGCATTAGAATATAACTACAAAACATCGGAACTACAAAACATTAGAACATAGCTACAAAACATTAAAACACAGCTACAAACATTAGAACACAGCTACAAAACATTAAAAGACAGATACAAACATTAGAACACAGCTACAAAAATCGAATACACATAGCTTATAAGTTACTAATAAATACAGAAAACAGACCCCAGACAAATCACTCACTGGCCAACTGACAGAAAACAGACAGGACATTCACTAACAACAAACAAAAAACAGACACCAGACAGGACATTCACTAACAACAAACAGAATACAGACCCCAGACGGGACACTCAGTGACCAACAGAGAGAGCGCAGAGTGGTGAAGGCTGGCTGGCGGGTGTGGCGTGCGTGGAGGGGAATAAAAACACAAAAGAGCGGAACAGAGCACTTGTGACACACTGCCTGGTTCATAAATAGCCTGGCCAAGGTATGCTAATGTATCTCAGCCGAGATATTTGTGTGTATGTGTTTTATGCACTCTTGACGTTAATGAAGGTGGGTGCTGAGTGCTTACTGCTGGCATGCTTACCAAGACTGCTCTGTATATGTTGTACGCAGCACCAAGTTAGTCTGCTGATCTTACCTCTGATATACCTGTGACCAGTTTCCAAGGTTCTAACCTCCCAATCCAGCCTTCCTACCACTGTCAATATAACAGCAACACCACAGTGTCAGCAGGTACGTGTCAGCAAGACAGCAGCTGACTTTCACACCACCTTCACTGCCAAGAGAGGACAACATTACTGCCACTGCCACCACCCCCATCATCACCATCACCACTATCACCATCATTAACATCGTCCCATCCTCCCAGGAACTCACACCATCACCACCAAAACTGCAGACACCTACTACACATCAGCATCACCATCCTTGGACCACTCCCACCATTCCCACCCTCTAAAACACCCTTCCCTTATTACCACATTAACCGCCACTCTCCCCGTTTCCAGCAGTAACTGAGTACAGCGCATCTGTGGTCATGAATAATGAATGATTCACCTCATTTTTGTCAGCCATAATTCATCACTGAGCCCCACACGTGTCTCTGTGCACTTTAAAGGGAATGTTTCAAGTGTGCTTAGAAACATTCTCTCTCAGGTTCATTCAGCTTTATTTGACAACAGTTCAGAATGTTTGGGTAATGACAATGTAACAGCAGGGAACAATACCGTTCTTTCTTCCATTTTTACTTTGTGCTGTCTTACCGGCTAGTTTACTGTGCATCCCATTACCATGCTGTGAGCGGTAGAGCAATACATCAGGGTCACAGAGGTCACAGCGTATAATTACATTTTAAAATATAGTGAAGTCATTTCATATATTATAATTTGTCCACATTGTAGATAGTCTCAAGAAAAATGAAGTATCACCATTTCGATTCATTTATGGAGCTGGTGCAAAATGTGGAAATAATCTCAAAATTATAGATATCATTAACAATGAAGTGCTTTGCCATTTCCTGTAGGATCTGCCTGAACGTTTCTCTCAATGGCTGAATGTTTAGACAAATATGATTTTCTAGTCACTGGTGTGACCCCCCGGGCCTCTCTCTCCCTCTCTCTCTCTCTCTCTCTCTCTCTCTCCCTCTCTCTCTCTCCCTCTCTCTCTCCCTCCCTCTCTCTCTCCCTCTCTCTCTCTACATTTTTTATGACGTGTAACTGACATACTAACTGTCCTAACCGAGATACTCATAACCTAACCTTAATCTAACAGTAATAACGCCTTGTAGTCTGCTGATCACTACTTTCTCTCTAGATATGGTTTACTTTCTCTCTAGATATGGTTTACTTTCTCTCTAGATATGGTTTACTTTCTCTCTAGATATGGTTTACTTTCATTATGATGACCACTGGATCTGATACCTTTACCTTTAACATACCTCTGGTGGGTTCTGAGACTTATCCTACTCCTGACTAACAATGGACAATCCTGGTCCGGTCCTGGGCCAGGATTGTCCACTTTAAGTCAATATCGTTCTCTTTCAAACTCGTCTGATAATTCTCCGGCAATGTCTTTTAAGCTTTTGTTTGAGAAACCAAAATTATTTCCGACATTCTCTTTACTTAATGCTAGTTTTGCCAAGTCATCAAATTTATCCTGTTCCCGGAGGCCTATGCGAGAGGCAGGCGATGAAAGTTTAACTTTAATTCCCTTTTCAATAATTTGTGTATATCTACAGCTAGCTTCATATCTAAACTTATATTAAGATCTAAAGCCATTTAGAACACGCAATGAGTACAGGAAGTCAAAAAAAAATGAACTCTCTGTAGTTGTTGTCTGTAATCGTTCTGATCTCATTTAGCACCATCCTGGTCTTGTTCACACCATCCTGATGCTGTTTTGCACCATCCTGTTCTCGTTTAGCACCATTCTGATTTCGTTTAGCACCATCCTGTTCTCGTTTAGCACCATCCTGATGCTGTTTAGCACCATCCTGTTCTCGTTTAGCACCATCCTGATGCTGTTTGGCACCATCCTGTTCTCGTTTACACCATTCTGATGCTGTTTAGCGCCATCCTGTTCTCGTTTACACCATTCTGATGCTGTTTAGCACCATCCTGTTCTCGTTTACACCATTCTGATGCTGTTTAGCGCCATCCCGATCTCGTTTAGCACCATCCTTTCTACGCATTTTACCGTCCTCTCCTTGTCTGCTACCAAACTCCTCTTTCCTCTCCCCCCTCACATTCTTCAAAACTACGCACAAAAAACGTAGAAAAAATAAGAGGATAACAAACAGGAACGATCAAACATTCCTCAAGCTGCGTGAATGTTAGACAGTTTTATTGCAGTGTTCAAGCATTGCTTCTTGCAACTTTAAAACTGCTCCCTTTAATTCATCTTGGAATAAGTATTGTTGTCTGGAGGGCAAGACGGAGTGACTGAGATACAGACACACTACACAGATTGTATTTTATCGGGTCAACGTTTCGCTCAGTTGTAGAGCTTTAGTAAGGGATGATGACTTTGTACAGGTTTACAAAGAGTGAAGCACGATTTGAAGCTGTTCCCAGAGTGAAGCATGACTCCATAATGCTCTATACAGAGTGAAGCACGTTGATAATGCTCTACACAGAGTGAAGCATATCTTGAGAAGCACGTCTTGATAAAGTTGTAAACAGAGCGAAACGTTATCCCCATAAAAACGTATTCTGCAACTTACATTTTTTCTTTATTTTTGATGTCATTTAGTATGATGTTGAAGAGTCGTGGGTCATGCATGTTGACAAGTCTTCTCTAACAGTACCCACAGCACCACTGCCTTTCACTTCTCAATGCAGTTGTTGACGTGGCAATGACCACACTGGAAACCTTACCCTCACGTATCCGACACGATATCAACTGGTAGGCTGTTCCATAATGTTGGACCAGTGGTGTTATCACAGTGTGCTCTGTGTTTACGATATTTGTGCTTATCACGGGGTTTATTCGACGATATACCTCCCAGGAATACTTTAATGAGTGCCTCTAGATATCCCTCACAACTGACTCCACATTAAAGCACATTACCATTATGAATAGAGAGAAGAATGGGAGATGAATCGATCATTGGTCCCGTTATGTAGCAGGTCCAGTGATGCTTGCTTCATACAAGGACCACCTGGAGTTTACCTGGAGAGGGTTTCGGGGGTCAACGCCCCCGCGGCCCGGTCTAAGACCACGATTGGACTCCTCGTCCATTCTTCTCTAAATTCATTAGCAATCGTTCATTACAACTTATCTTGTATATTATCATTAAATTTATGTTATTTCATACTGATCTAGCTCCAGATTCATATTGTTAATAATACACAGTACAGAGAAGTTGATGAATAAGACATGTGCAAGATTTCCAGGTGTTGCACATGTGTCTTATTCATTGTTCTTGTTTGCCAGTTTCTTCTGCTTGGAGGGCTTCCATAAGCAGAGACAATCACTCTTCAACAGTTACTGCTGCTTGGAAGTCTTCAATCACCAGTCAACCACTGAACTCTTGCAGACATGATACCAGCTTCATTACAAGGCACAACTCCCATATATAATAATAATACAATCACAACTACGTTAAGTGAAGACAGAGTGCTTGTGAGGGAGGAAGAGGGAGTGGGAAAGAGGAGTGTGCAGAGAGGGAAGAGAGAGAGAGAGAGAGGGGGGGAGTGAGAGAGAAGTGGAGAAAGAGAGAGTCAGCTGGGAGGAGTGGGAGAGAGATGGGTCAGTTAAAGCAGTGGGTGGAAACTACAGGAGGATAAACAGGATAAAATGAGATCATTTCTCCAGCCACTGGTCTTAGTTTTATGACCCAAAATGAAGCCTTCACCTGGCTTACCAGCCAACCTCATAACAATTTAATTATCACACTGTGTTGAAAATAGTATAGAAAACCAACAAATACGATTTCTCCAGGTTCATGGACTAATTACATCATTTTCATTTCACTACTACTACACCTGATGTCTCTATATTTGACTGAAGAAGTCTACCGTGTAAGCGAAATTTATCAACGACAGAGATACCCAACTGTTGCGCATGTATCTTAACCATGAATTATCACATTATAATATGTGATATTTAAATTTGCACACAACATTTTTAAAACAAAAGAAGAGCACCATGAATGAGATGATCTAGTCTTGGTAAGGCTAAGACACAAGCCTGGCTCGTCTTAAGTCTCAGAATCTCTCGAGTTGCTTAAAGTTGACCTACGTCAGGGATCCACTACCCTCCAAGAGACTCAAACACGAGAAAAAAAAATAAGAATTAGCTCACCTTTACAAATGGGACATCTTAGACCTTAAGAAAGACGCTCATCACACGTTCACTGTGCTCTGACTGTGCAATCCTATAGTGTAGTAGATTGGTTGGTTAACTGGGATTAAAGCATATCGACTGCTCAAAGGATCATTACATGTCACTAGTACATCAATCAAAAATACTTCAATCCCTGAAATAGAGATTAAAGTAAACTCTCAGTGTATATGCATGGTGAGACAAGCGTCTCTATCATATATCCTGTCATACTGCTATAATGGTTACTTACTCTTGTAGCCATGCCTACATAATTTTACGTTCTAAATTCTAATAATACATTTCACTCGAGAAGCACACACACACACACACACACACACACACACACACACACACACACAACCATCACCAACTAGCACCTGAGTGCAGAGATAAATACCTCACCAGTACTAGACATGAACCATCTCTCTCACACTACTGGACCTGCTGCCCTTGGTCCTTCTCTAACTGACCCTCTCTTATCTTTGTAAGACGCTCCACAAACGTCTATGTCTCGATACAGACAGACAGACAGACAGACAGACAGACAGACAGACACACACACACACACACACACACACACACACACACACACACACACACACACACACAGAAGATCATCAGGAGGAGAGTGGTGGAGCACCTGGGAAGAAACAAGTGTATAATTGACAACCAGCACGGTTTCAGGGAGGGAAAATCCTGTGTCACAAACCTACTAGAGTTTTATGACAAGGTGACAGAAGTAAGACAAGAGAGAGAGGGGTGGATCGACTGCATTTTTTTGGACTGCAAGAAGGCCTTCGACACAGTTCCTCACAAGAGGTTACTGCAAAAGCTAGAGGATCAGGCACACATAACAGGAAAGGCACTGCAATGGATCAGAGAATACCTGACAGGGAGGCAACAACGAGTCATGGTACGTGACGAGGTGTCAGAGTGGGCGCCTGTGACAAGCGGGGTTCCACAGGGGTCAGTCCTAGGACCTGTGCTGTTCTTGGTATATGTGAACGACATAACGGAAGGGATAGACTCAGAAGTGTCCTTGTTTGCAGATGATGTGAAGTTAATGAGAAAAATCAAATCGGATGAGGATCAGGCAGGACTACAAAGAGACCTGGACAGGCTACAAACCTGGTCCAGCAACTGGCTCCTTGAGTTTAACCCTGCCAAATGCAAAGTCATGAAGATTGGGGAAGGGCAAAGAAGACCGCAGACACAATATAGTTTAGATGGCCAAAGACTGCAAACCTCACTCAAGGAAAAAGATCTGGGGATGAGCATAACACCGAGCATATCTCCTGAGGCGCACATCAATCAGATAACTGCTGTAGCATACGGGCGCCTGGCAAACCTACGGATAGCGTTCCGGTACCTCAGTAAGGATTGGTTCAAGACTCGGTATACCATTTACGTCAGGCCCATACTGGAGTATGCAGCACCAGTTTGGAATCCACACCTAGTCAAGCACGTCAAGAAATTAGAGAAAGTGCAAAGGTTTGCAACAAGACCAGAGCTCCGGGGATTGTCCTACGAAGAAAAGTTGAGGGAAATCGGCCTGACGACACTGGAGGACAGGAGGGTCAGGGGAGACATGATAACGACATATAAAATACTGCACAGAATAGACAAGGTGGACAAAGACGGGATGTTCCAGAGATGGGACACAGACACAAGAGGTCACAATTGGAAGTTGAAGACTCAGATGAATCAAAGGGATTTTAGGAAGTATTTTTTCAGTCATAGAGTAGTCAGGCCGTGGAATAGCCTAGAAAGTGACGTAGTGGAGGCGGGAGCCATACATAGTTTTAAGGCGAGGTATGATAAAGCTCATGGGGCAGGGAGAGAGAGGACCTAGTAGCAATCAGCGAAGAGGCGGGGCCAGGAGCTATGACTCAACCCCTGCAACCACAAATAGGCGAGTGCAAGTAAGTGCGTGTACACACACACACACACACACAGACACACAGACACACACACACACACACACACACACACACACACATACACACACATACACACACACATACACACACATACACACACAGGAGCTGAGTCTCGATCCCTGCAGCCACAATTAGGTGAGTACACACACACGCACACACTAAATGCTGGCTAACTCTGATAACAAGAAAACTGGCTAAGAACCGAATCTCAAACCCCCCCCCCCCACAAATATGTCAGCGAGTACAACAATGAGTGCATTGGAACCTTCACCTCTCAGCTACACAACTCACTCACTGGGCACAAAAAGTCACACACAGACAAAAAAAAAAGTGCACTGGAAACAGCAGCCATCGCCTCGCATCCGTCTGTTCAATACTCGGTCCTCGATATTCCCAGTCCTTCAACACAACTCCACATCATGTTGCCCACGACCCCAACACAGCCCCGGGTACCAACACCAACAACCTGGGGTATATGGAACACAGACAAATCAACCACTACACGACATACGAGGGAATACTCTAATGTTTTTTTTTTTCCTACAATATTATTCGCACATAACCCGCATGAATTTCAATGACAGGAACTAGAACATTTCCACAATGTCAGAAGCGAAAGAAGCAAAACCATTTCTGCTACGAGTAACAGGAACAAGGACATTACCGCCATCACTAAGAGTAAAAACATGGTGGTAAGACACTAAGGAAAAAACTTAATAATATAGACTGTTTCTCCCTAGGTAAAACCTTACAGAGCTCTAGCAAGAGCGAAACATATTATTTGACAGGGCTTTGGTATACACCAAGTGTCTGTCTACTATGCTGATTGCCAATAAATGCCATACAACACGACAAACACAAGAACATTTACATCATGAGCAGTCGAGGCAAAAACAAGAACATTCACGTCAGGAACAGCAAGATGTTAGTCTTTTTCTAGCAACAGTTCAACGTTGGAAGCATGAACACTTAAGAACATACGGGACCTTCCTATAAACACTGGCACCCTTGAGTCGCGAGACGTAAAAGGCCCTTAATTTACTTAGCGAAACACTGCCCCAATAAAAGTTCGTATTTTTTGACGTGTCAGAAAACGCAACACCTTTCCACCAAGACACGTGTATGCCCCGTAAAGAATGTACATTCCCCAAGCAATGTGTACATTTTTCACCCTGCCTATTTCCCTCTCCACTCTCCCTATTCCTCACTTCACCCTATTTCCCTCTCCACTCTCCCTATTCCCCACTTCACTCTATTTCCCTCTCCACCATCATTTCCCACTTCACCCTCCCTATTTCCCTCTCCACTTTCCCTATTTCTCTCTCCACTTTCCCTATTCCCCACTTCACCCTCCCTATTTCTCTCTCCATCCTCCCTATTCGCCTCTCCGCCTTCCCTATTCCCTTTCCTCCCCTCCGATTCCCCCCACCCTATTACCCATTCACACCCTCTCCACACTACCTATTCCTCTCTCTTTCCTTCCTATTTGACCCTGCACCTCTCTCCACCCTATTCCACTCTGGATCTGAAGAGTGTAGAGGAGAGAGATGGTAATGGTGGAAGCTGAGATAAATGAGATTAGAGTTTCATCAAGGACATCACGCGGGACTTCGCCCACTACTGAAATATTCATGAACAAACGTTTCCAGGCTACCTGGAAACAAGAAGTATCCTGACTGCTCAGAGACAGAGACCCCAATGGAAATTAATAACTTTGACTTTCTTGGGGTTATCTAAGGTGATCTACACATCTGCTGCTATGTATGATAATTTATGTAACTGTATTTTAGTATACCTGTACACGAATAAACTTACTAGAGAGAGAGAGAGAGAGAGAGAGAGCAGATGACTTGGAAGTTCACATCGAGGCTATGTATCTGCTGAGAATTATCTACCTCTAACCTACATTAAAGATTATCGTGTGTGATCAAGGCCTAACTAGGCCTAGTACCTATAGGATATACCTTGTATATGATCCCACGCAAAGATTAAGATTTACTTAAGTGTATTATTGTATATTCTGTATAATCAGTTATCCGAGTGTCTTTAAGTCACTGACTTAAGCCAGTCATCAGTGTCAGTGGTTGTTGTGAAGCCTTCATGGGGTTGACAACCATTAATAGGTTAACCGTTAAGCAACCTGTTCACCCAGTGTTGTTAAGCAACTTGTTTATCCAGTGTTCTTAAAGCTTGTTTGCCCAGTGTTGTTAAGCAACTTGTTTATCCAGTGTTCTTAAAGCTTGTTTGCCCAGTGTTGTTAAAACTAGTTTACCCAGTGTTAAGCAACTTGTACCAGCGTTGTTAAGCAACTTGTTGTACCAGTGTTGTTAAGCAACTTGTTGTATCAGTGTTGTTAAGCAACTTGTTGTACCAGTGTTGTTAAGCAACTTGTTGTACCAGTGTTGTTAAGCAACTTGTTGTACCAGTGTTGTTAAGCAACTTGTTGTACCAGTGTTGTTAAGCAACTTGTTGTACCAGTGTTGTTAAGCAACTTGTTGTACCAGTGTTGTTAAGCAACATGTTGGACCAGTGTTGGGTGATGAGCACTCACTTGAGAAACCTGGTCTGAGACCACTAACAGGTAACAGATAACGCCACAAACCACGCACATCATGAGAAGAAACAGTGATAACGGTAGAACAGGCGAAAAAAGCAAACAATTAGTAAAACGCAATGAAGGAAAACCGCAAGCATAAGCACACACACACACACACACACACACACACACACACACACACACAAGACCGGTGTGCACTTTCTCCCTGTGCACTCGTGCGATTTACAACGTTATTAATTAACGAGGGAATATATAACTTGCATCATTAATAAAGAAAATATTAGTACCGGCAAGGAATATAAATTTAATATAAGAGAGACTCGTTTTTTTTACACTCATGCCTAAGTTTATAAATATTTCTCTTTTAAAATAAACATCTTTATATTATTGTTACTATTACATTACAATGTGAAAACATGAATCTCACCTCCTGAATACCTAAAATAAACTAATCCAAGAACAATACAAGAATGGCGTAAGAACAAGGGACAAAGCAAGCCAAGAACAAGGTAAGAATAAACTGGAGTCGCTTTCGGAGGTCACAGCCCCCATAAAAGAAGAAGGCGAAAATAAGCAAAGAACAAAGCAAGAACGCGTCTCTCTCTCTCTCTCTCTCTCTCATATATATATATATATATATATATATATATATATATATATATATATATATACATATATATATATATATATATATATATACACACACACACACACACACACACACCAGTCCAAGACCAGGCCTGGTTGCTGACCTGATCCATCATGCTGCTGCTAATCAGGAACTGATCTAAGGAATTTATCGAGTTCCTTCTTGAAGACAACCAGGGGTTTCTTGATAAACAAGATGTTTTTGCTGGTAGGCAAGAAAAACATTGTGCTATGGTCATCAACACGAGCATACTCTATTATACTGGCTAAAAATGAGTTAGGAGTAATTACCCATAAATATGAGAAGAAGACATGTCCAGTACAACTGGCAAGAATTGTTAGATGTCCCCCGGAAATGATGTTAGACACGGATATTCCAAGCTTCCGGCGAGGTGGTCCTATGCTGTACCACCATTCCCATTAGCAAGTACAGCAGAACAACCACCACCACCAGCATCATCACCATTACCAACAACAGCAGCAGTATCACCACTATTACCAACAGCAGCAGCAGTATCACCACCATTAACAATAGCAAAGCAGCAGTATCACCACCATTAGCAACAGCAGCAGCAGCATCACCACCATTATTAACAGCAGCAGAAGCGGCACTTACACCAGTAACAACATGAACTGCAGCAGCAGTAGCAGCAGCAGGAGTGAGGTCCAGTGCCAAGGTTGACTGACCTGTGATAGATTACCCCAGAACACAGCTTAGCCCCCATCCTTCCCCACCCCCGTTAACCATTATAACCCCCCCCCCCGCTACCTCCTACATAACCACCCAAAACCTTGGGACCCCCAACACGTGTTGAATGGTGAGAGGGAGGATCAGTCAGTGAACCCTAAGTGGTGAGCGAGAGGGAGGAGGTGAGGGAGATGTTAGGTGGAATGGATGGGTGAAAGAGAGAGAGAGAGTGGAGTGGAGGCTAGGTCACTCACCTCTCCTCCTCCTAACCATACCACAAATTTACACAATAAAAATATACCTTATACAAACACACACACACATATTATATATATATATATATATATATATATATATATATATATATATATATATATATATATATATATATATATATATATATATATATATATATATATATATATATATATATGTCGTGCCAAATAGGCAGAACTTGCGATCTTGGCTTAAATAGCAACGCTCATCTTGCCATATAGGACAAGTGAAAATTTGTGTATGCAATAATTTCGCCAAAATTATTCTGAACCTAACGAAAAAAATATATTTCACTGTGTTTGTTTAGTATTAAATTATTGTAAACAAATCTAAAATATATTTAGTTGGGTTAGGCTAAAATAAATTATTATTGTTATAATAAGGTTAGGTAAGTTTTCTAAGATTCTTTTGGTGCAAAATTAAAATTTTTTACATTAACATTAATGAAAAAAATATATCTTTAAACGTATATGAGAAATTTTTAGAAAGGATTTAATTTTAAATGAGTTCTTGCTAATTGACCAGTTTTACATATTCGGCACGACATATATATATATATATATATATATATATATATATATATATATATATATATATATAATTATTGCCAGGACATACGATGGTGTGGTTGCCTCAGAGCTAATTTCATTCTACTCCCTGTTTGGTGTACTAGCCTCCACAAGCAGTACACATATTGTAACCACGAACAAGTGGTATTTAATCATTAACAAACTGCAGCTAGCCGGGGGCTCGAACCCGTGTTGTTTTAGACCGCCTTATGGAAAGAACGAAAATTCACGACGCCCTAAACCAGTGGACCATACAATCCTACAAACAACCTTATCTCTCAGTCCACAGCAGGATTCGATCCTACACACTCTGCATCGATATATATATATATATATATATATATATATATATATATATATATATATATATATATATATATATATATATATATATATATATATATATATATTCTTTCAACAAACCGGCCATATCCCACCAAGGCAGGGTGGCCCAAAAAGAAAAACAAAAGCTTCTCTTTTTAAATTTAGTAATTTATACAGGAGAAGGGGTTACTAGCCCCTTGCTCCTGGCATTTTAGTCGCCTCTTACAACACGCATAACTTACGGAGGAAGAATTCTGTTCCACTTCCCCATGGAGATAAGAGGAAATAAACAAGAACTAGTAAGAAAATAGAAGAAAACCCAGTGGGGTGTGTATATATATGCTTGTACATGTATGTGTAGTGTGACCTAAGTGTAAGTAGAAGTAGCAAGACGTATCTGAAACCTTGCATGTTTATGAGACAAAAATGGACACCAGCAATCCTACCATCATGTAAAACAATTACAGGCTTTCGTTTTACACTCACTTGGCAGGACGGTAGTACCTCCCTGGGGGGTTGCTGTCTACCAACCTACTACCTAGAATATATATATATATATATATATATATATATATATATATATATATATATATATATATATATATATATATATGTCGTGCCGAATATGTAAAACTGGTCAATTAGCAAGAACTCATTTAAAATTAAGTCCTTTCTAAAATTTTCTCTTATACGTTTAAAGATATATTTTTTTCATTAATGTTAATGTAAAAAATTTTAATTTTGCACCAAAAGAATCTTAGAAAACTTACCTAACCTTATTATAACAAGAACAATTTATTTTAACCTAACCCAACTAAATATATTTTAGATTTGTTTACAATAATTTAATATTAAACAAACACAGTGAAATATATTTTTTTCGTTAGGTTCAAAATGATTTTGGCAAAATTATTGCATACACAAATTTTCACTTGTCCTATATGGCAAGATGAACGTTGCTATTTAAGCCAAGATTGCAAGTTCTGCCTATTCGGCACGACATATATATATATATATTCCTTGAATATAATTGTATTTTTTATATAATGTATATAACCCCTAAATAAAACTTACAGAAGAGCAGGGTAGGAAGAGAAGAGGAGCCAGGATAACCGAACACTAAGACACAAGTATACATAGCTTTAAGCAGAGGTATGATAAAGCTCACGGCTCAGGGAGAGTGACCTAGTAGCGATCAGTGAAGAGGCGGGGCCAGGAGCTCGGACTCGTCCCGCGCAACCTCAACTAGGTGAGTACAACTAGGTGAGTACAAGTGCCATAGCTGGATATACCGGTACTTACGGCAACACTACTACACAAAGCAAGGTAAGGTACAACTATGTCAACACAAGCAGAGCTCTGAACTATAATAACAGGGAGTAAAAGAAAAAGGGCGGGAGGGACGGAAGGAGGGAGAGAGAGAGAGAGAGAGAGAGAGAGAGAGAGAGAGAGTGGATGGAAAGAACGGATCGATGGTGAGTGCAGGAGGGTTGCTGTCCCTAAAAAAAAAGTGCCTCTCCTCTTCTCTCCTCTCTCTCTCTCTCTCTCTCTCTCTCTCTCTCTCTCTCTCTCTCACACAATCTCAACACAGGTGGTGGTGTAAGCACAGTCATGGAACAACATTAACAACCGTGATGCACCAATCTTCAACTTCACACCAGCAAATATACAAAGTGAAAATTTCTTCCTCTTTTTTGTCTCTTTCTTTTATGTATTCACAGACTTGTGAGCCAACTTCCTTACATCACCCTGGGAAGGTTACACACTATTTACGTTCCCCACTCCTTGTAAAAATGTTCAAATTTGTGTACGTATTTTCCTTAATATACTACATATATGTTCCACATCACCTCTGTGTGTGTGTGTGTGTGTGTGTGTGTACTCACCTAGTTGTACTCACCTAGTTGAGGTTGCGGGGGTCGAGTCCGAGCTCCTGGCCCCGCCTCTTCACTGATCGCTACTAGGTCACTCTCCCTGAACCGTGAGCTTTATCATACCTCTGATTAAAGCTATGTATGGATCCTGCCTCCACTACATCTCTTCCCAACCTATTCCACTTACTGACTACTCTGTGCCTGAAGAAATACTTCCTAACATCCCTGTGATTCATCTGTGTCTTCAACTTCCAACTGTGTCCCCTTGTTGCTGTGTCCCATCTCTGGAACATCCTGTCTTTGTCCACCTTGTCAATTCCTCTCAATATTTTGTATGTCGTTATCATGTCCCCCCTATCTCTCCTGTCCTCCAGTGTCGTCAGGTTGATTTCCCTTAACCTCTCCTCGTTAGCTCTGGGACTAGTCTTGTTGCAAACCTTTGTACTTTCTCTAGTTTCTTTACGTGCTTGGCTAGGTGTGGGTTCCAAACTGGTGTTGCATACTCCAATATGGGCCTAACGTACACGGTGCACAGGGTCCTGAACGATTCCTTATTAAGATGTCGGAATGCTGTTCTGAGGTTTGCTAGGCGCCCATATGCTGCAGCCGTTATTTGGTTGAGGTGCGCTTCAGGAGATGTGCCTGGTGTTATACTCACCCCAAGATCTTTTTTCTTGAGTGAGGTTTGTAGTCTCTGGCCCCCTAGACTGTACTCCGTCTGCGGTCTTCTTTGCCCTTCCCCAATCTTCATAACTTTGCACTTGGTGGGATTGAACTCCAGGAGCCAATTGCTGGACCAGGTCTGCAGCCTGTCCAGATCCCTTTGTAGTTCTGCCTGGTCTTCGATCGAGTGAATTCTTCTCATCAACTTCACGTCATCTGCAAACAGGGTCACCTCAGAGTCTATTCCTTCCGTCATGTCGTTCACAAATACCAGAAACAGCACTGGTCCTAGGACTGACCCCCGTGGGACCCCGCTGGTTACAGGTGCCCACTCTGACACCTCGCCACGTACCATGACTCGCTGCTGTCTTCCTAACAAGTATTCCCTGATCCATTGTAGTGCCTTCCCTGTTATCCCTGCTTGGTCCTCCAGTTTTTGCACTAATCTCTTGTGTGGAACTGTGTCAAACGCCTTCTTGCAGTCCAAGAATATGCAATCCACCCACCCCTCTCTCTCTTGTCTTACTGCTGTCACCATGTCATAGAACTCCAGTAGGTTTGTGACACAGGATTTCCCGTCCCTGAAACCATGTTGGCTTCTGTTGATGAGATCATTCCATTCTAGGTGTTCCACCACTCTTCTGATAATCTTCTCCATGACTTTGCATACTATAGGTTTGTGACACAGGATTTCCCGTCCCTGAAACCATGTTGGCTGCTGTTGATGAGATCATTCCATTCTAGGTGTTCCACCACTCTTCTGATAATCTTCTCCATGACTTTGCATACTATAGGTTTGTGACACAGGATTTCCCGTCCCTGAAACCATGTTGGCTGCTGTTGATGAGATCATTCCATTCTAGGTGTTCCACCACTCTTCTGATAATCTTCTCCATGACTTTGCATACTATACATGTCAGTGACACTTGTCTGTAGTTTAGTGCTTCATGTCTGTCTCCTTTTTTAAAGATTGGGACTACTACATTTGCTGTCTTCCATGCCTCAGGCTGTGTGTGTGCGTGTGTGTGTGTGTGTGTGTGTGTGTGTGTGTGTGTGTGTGTGTGTGTGTGTGTGTGTGTGTGTGTGTGTGTGTGTGTGTGTGTGTGTGTGTGTGCGCGCGCGCGCGAGTGCGTGCGTGCGTGCGTGTATTCAGCTTGCCCCTCACTTTAAACCTCAATAATATTATTTTATTCTCACAGATTAAGCTCCTGAACACAAATTAAGCTTTTAAATCTGAAGTATTTTAAAGTGCTTCATAATACCACTAATTAACAGGATTAATTTCCCGGGAACATAATGAGGTGATTAACATCGTCACCTGCATTGTGTCATTATAACACGCTAATCTCATTCCTTCTCTTTCCCCTTCTCTTGCCAACATATTAACAAGCACAAATAATATCATATAAGATGAGGATGACAAAGAATGATCCGAGAAGCAAATGTCTGACAGCTTAAGTTAGACTGATCAAGGAGCAGTTTCTTACAAGCTACAACAATACAGATTCTTGCAAGCTACAGTTACAACACTACAGTTTTTACAAGCTACAGCTACAACAATACGGTTTTTACAAGCTACACTTGTATAAAAGCAATAAAAGGCACACATGGCAGTCTTCTATTAATTCTGAATTGCAGTCTTCACCTCTGAACTACTGATCAACAAAAGAAACCTAAATTTAGAAGCCAGGAATGTGTGTGTGTGTACTCACCTATTTGTGGTTGCAAGGGTCGAGTCATAGCTCCTGGCCTCACCTCTTCACTGATCGCTACTTCGCTACTAGGTCACTCTCTCCTTGCTTCATGAGCTTTATCATACCTCGTCTTAAAACTATGTATGGTTCCTACCTCCACTACGTCGCTTTCCAGACTATTCCACTTCCTGACAACTCTATGACTGAAGCATAATGTGTGTGTGTGTGTGTGTGTGTGTGTGTGTGTGTGTGTGTGTTTTTGTGTGTGTAATCACCTGTATGTGGTTGCAGGGGTCGAGTCATAGCTTCTGGCCCCGCGACCCAGTCCCAGACCAAGCCTCTCATTTGATGACCTGATTAATTTAGCTGTTGGTGTAACCACACACAGTCCAACGTACGAGCCACAGCCCGGTTGATCAAGAACTGATTTCAGGAGTTCATCAAGTTGAAGACAGCCAGGTGTATGTTGGTAACTTACCTAAGTATGAGGGAAGTACTGAAAAGTCTAGACCTCCTTACACTCATTAAGTTATCTCTCAGTGCACTATAAACACCTCTGCTCTTCACTGGAAGCATTTTGCACTGTCTGAGGAGTGAAATTAGTCTTGCTTTCAAAGGACTAATTTCAGTGTGCAGATTTGGGATCAATTCCTCCAGAATTTTAGAATTTTACAGGGGGAAATTACAATGTAGCTTTCTCGCCTACGTTCCAGAGAATACAGATCGAGGGAGTTAGGCATTCCTAATAAATTAGGTATTTGACTGAATTTATAAGAGAAGTAAAAAGTTATTTCTGCATTCTCCAGATCTGCAATTTCGTCTGCATTAAAAGGTGGCTGTTAGTAGTGTACAGCGATATTCTAGCCTTGAGAGATATCACACACAACACTCCAATAGGACAACTACACATAACACTTCCAATAGATAACATCACACACTCCCACAAGATAACATCAAACACAACACACACACACACACAAAGATAATATCACATATAATACAACCATGAGATAATACTACATAACACTAAAACAAGATAACATCGCAGACAACGCATCCATAAGAGATAATATGACACACAATACAGCACAAGATAATACCCCACATAAAGCTACACACACACACCATACCCACAAGATAACATCACACACAAGATGACAGCACACTCACAAGATGACAGCACCTTCACAAGATGACAGCACACTCACAAGATGACATCACACTCACAAGATGACATCACACTCACAAGATGACAGCACAATCAGATGACATCACACTCACAAGATGGCAGCACAATCACAAGATAACATCACACTCACAAGATGACAGCACAATCACAAGATGACATCACACTCACAAGATAACAGCACACTCACAAAATGACATCACATTCACAAGATAACACACTCACAAGATAAAAGCACACTCACAAGATAACAGTATACTCACAAGATAACAGCACACTCACAAGATAACAGCATACTCACAAGATAACAGCACACTCACAAGATAACAGTATACTCACAAGATAACAGTACACTCACAAGATAAAAGCACACTCACAAGATAACAGCACACACATAGGATAACAGTACACTCATAAGATATCACACAAGATAACAATATACTCATAAGATAACGGCACACACATACGATAGCAGCACACTCACAAGATATCACACAAGATAACAGTACACTCAGATAACAACACACACACAAGATAACAGCATACATATTGTATAACAGCACACTCACAAGATATCACACAAGATAACAGTATACTCACAAGATAACAGCACACATATAGGATAGCAGCACACAAGCTAACATCACACAAGATAACGGTATACTCACAAGATAACATCACACAACAGCACTCACACTGGATAACAGGCCCATACATCCAGTAACTGACAGTAAATAACATGCCGTGCTTTAAAGCAACAATTATCTCTTAAAATAGTTTCGTAATGTGTTTTCCTTCAACAGCACATCAACTGCCTCGTTCGTTGTTACTCTCTCTCTCTCTCTCTCTCCTGTTTGTTTCAGCAGGAAAGAGACCAGGAACAAGATAACTGGTGTCTAGAGATCCAGTTATCAGAGGTCGCTAATATCACTCTCCTTCCAGCTACCTGATGATCAAGCCAGTGCTTCAATAACCAGAATTACCAGTATTACTAACCCAACCACCTGGTGATCAAGCCAGGTCTTCAATAATCAAAGGTTACCAGTATTACTCTCTCAGCCACCTAGTAATCAAGCCAAGGCAGGTCAGGACTTTAATAACTCATGAGAATTATGAAAATGTGATAATTAAATCGACTAATGATGCCCGAGGGAAATTTGATAAAGTAGATGAGATAATGTTTAGTTAATTGTTAAGTAATTAAGGTGTGTGCAGCGGTGCAGAGTGTGAAAGTTTTTATAACTCTGGTGGTGAGTGGTTGTTGTGGTGGTGGTGGTGGTTGTGGTGGTTGTTCCTGTGGTTGTGGTGGTTATTACTGTGGTTGTGGTGATTACTGTGGTTGTGGTGGTAGCTATTACTGTGGTTTGTGGTGGTGGTAGCTATTACTGTGGTTTGTGGTTGTTACTGTGGCTGTGGGTGTTACTGTGGTTGTGGTTGTTACTGTGGTTGTGTGTTATTGCTGTTCTTGCTGCTGAACAGCGGTTTAGTGCCGATGAAGGTAGCGTAGGTAGCAATGATACGGCCGTGGACTAGATTGGCTTTAATCGGGTAGGAGTGAGTACACAACGGGCAGTGTGAGGAAGTGACCGCAAGCCAGTCCGTGGAGGGGGGAGAACTTGTGTACGGCAGGTCGGTCCAGGCGGGAGTGAGAGAGGGTGGACTGTGTGTCCCACCGACCTAGGTAGGCCTACAGAGGGCAGCACTGAATGCCGCGAAATATGAACTAGTCAGAGCAGACGGCTAGGCTGTGTGCTCTGCCAGTACAGGCTGTCTACATTTGCTCGGCCACGCACCTCGCGTCGTCCCGACGCGACAATACTGGTGGGCCCATAGGTATAAAGGAATTACACTAGCTACCCCAGAGAGGGACTGGCTTTCGCTCACTAGTAAATAAAAAATGGACAAAAAAATGCAACAGGCAAAAAAAAACTCTCCCATCCAGGGGAAGAGAAAACTGGTTTGCCCGCGCTGTTTCATCGAGTAGAGAGCCGGGAGACGTCAGCACTGGAACTAAAATCTTCTATATACAGGTTGTCCGCAGGGCTGAACATCAGTTGACCACTCGTCTACTAACGTTGTTGCACGCTCACATCTGCAAACAATGACTGACAGTAGCATTTCCTAAGGTGTGACATGTAACTCAGAGGGCAGCACTGCCCTGACCGTAATACAGGCTTTTTCCTTTAGTTAAAAAAAACACTGGTGCACATACATACAATAATACTATATCCATGGAATTCATTACACTCTGGGTACCCTTCTAAAAGTATTTACATAATTACATGATGTTGTCCACCCTGACTCTATTATCGACTAGCTATACAATGTGTGTGCATTTATACCCATTTCTGCAAGCAAACAATTAGCATAACTAGCGTAGGAGTCGGACAAGTCAGTAGGTACGTCAATGTCACAGAAATGTACTGTTGTCCTGGGTCGCAGGCCATAAGTATGGAGCCTTACTGGGCCGTCTTCCGTACCAGCAGTAGTGGGAGAAGGGGTAGACGGTTTGTCCCTAACATTAGTCTGATCGTGGCGTTGCAACGCACGCGCCTCCAGCTCTACTTCGGCCTGCATATGGTCCACATACTTCATGTGATCAAGGTGGGCTTCCTTGATAATTCCCGTAGCAATCTCCCTCACCTCGAACTTATTGCCACGGAGCTGTCGTAGGACACGGTAAGGACCCACAAACTTTGGGACAAGTTTGTGCATACCTGGGGTCTGCACTGGGTTGAGCAACATAACTTTGCAACCTGGTTCCACTTTGCTTTCCTTGGCGCGGGCATTGCGCTCTGACGTGAACCTATCAGTAGCTTTCATAAGGTTCTCTCGTACCCGCTGGAAGACAAGCTGCGTTGTCCTCATCTTTACTACACTGGGGTTATCAGTATCGTAAGTAGGTCTAGGTGGAGTAAACAGAATTTCATATGGTAAGCGCTTGTCATAGCCATACAAAGCAAAATGAGGTGTCTCACCGATCGAGCTGTTGAGGGAGGAATTTAATGTACACTGAACATCTGGGATAGCCTCATCCCATGTAGTACAACTTGGGTTAACGGTTACTCTGAGCACCTCCAGGACTTTGCGATTTGTACGTTCAGCAAGACCATTACTCGCAGGGTGGCGTGGAGCTACTGGCGCTTGATGAATGTTGAATCTGGAGCAAAGATCCTGCATTATGCCATTTATAAACTCAGACCCATTGTCTGACAGAAGGACACGTGGGCAAGTATGACGAAGAACAACATGCTCACGGAAAGCACTAGCGACCGTTTCAGCGGTTTTATCAGGAATGGGTACTAATTCACTGTACCGCGTCAAGTTATCTACCATTACAAGCAGGTGCTTATTTCCCTTCTCCGAGGTCGAGAAGTTCGTCAACAGGTCGACAGAAGTTCTCTCCCAGGGCTCCTTTGTAATGGGATACTTTAGAATGGGGTTAGGACCTGTAATGGTACCCTTGTGCTGTAGGCAGACAACACACTGGTGTACATGCTTGGCAATGTCCGATGCCATCTTAGGCCAGAAATATTTCATTCGTGCCTGTTTGATACTGCGGTCCTTCCCGGGGTGCGCTACACCTGGGACATTGTGGATCAACCTAAGAGTAGCTGGTATCATGGACTCTGGTATCACCAGTTGGTATACGGTTCTGCCGGGGTCCACCAGCTGTGCAACACGGCACAGTACTCCTTGGTTGACCACTAAATCCTTCAGTGGAACGGGAGACTTGACCTGTAAGTCAACGTCCTCCTTGGTAAGGAAACGAAGGACTGGAGACCACACAGGGTCCTGTCGTTGGGCTCTCTCGAGATCCTCAACAGAGAACGAATTGCCGACACTCACGAATGCTATATGTCTCGACAGGGCGTCAGCTACAACATTTTGCTTACCTGGGACATAGCAAATTTCAGGGTTGTAGTCATTGAACGTGAGCGACCACCGAGCATGCTTTCCCGAGAGGTTCTTATTTGCAAAAAGGGCCAATAAGGGTAAATGATCTGTATAAATCTTGATAGGATAATGATAGATGATATCCCGAAAATGACTCAGGGCCCATACAATGGCTAAAGCTTCTAGCTCTGTCACTGAATAATTGACTTCCGCTTTAGTAAGAACACGGCTAGCATAGGCAATAGGCTGTTGCTTCCCATTAGATTCTTGTGACAAGACTGCACCGATGCCAACTTTGCTGGCATCAGTCGTCAAGGTAAATGCCTTGGTGAAATCAGGGAATCTAAGGGTTGGGGCTGATGTTAACTTGTTCTTAAGAATGACAAAAGCTCGTTCCTGATCGCACGTCCACTCAAAAGGGGCATCCTTCTTGAGTAAGCGTGTCAGGGGTGCCGCAATGGTGGAGAAACCTGCGATAAAGGTGCGGTAGAAACCCGCCAGGCCTATGAAGGACCGGACTGCATCCGCCGTCATGGGTCTGGGGAATTTCTGCACGGCCGAGATTTTAGACTCGTCCGTCTTTATGCCATTCTGAGTTACTACGTGACCCAGAAATTTTATTTCCTTCCGGAGGAAATGACATTTGGAGAGCTTTACCTTAAGATTTGCCTGAGCTAGCCTGTCCAATACCCTGTCAAGTTTCTCAAGATGTGACGGGACATCTTGCGACATGACTATGAGATCATCCAGGTAGACCATGAGCGTGCCACCTAGGAGGGTACGGAAAATTGTCGTCATCAAACGACTAAACGTGATTGGGCTTCCGCGCAAGCCGAAGGGCATCCTCCTGAACTGGTAATGACCAGTTGGAGTAGAGAAAGCTGTCAACTCTCTACTCTCATCATCGAGGGGGATCTGCCAGAACCCTTGAAGAAGATCAAGAGTTGAAAAGACCTTATTATCGCCGATGTTCTGCAACAGGTCGTTCAGAACTGGCAATGGAAAACGGTCTGGGATGGTACATGCATTCAGTTTCCTGTAATCGATAACAGGGCGCCAGGTTCCGTCTTTCTTGGGGACCAGAATAAGGGGAGCATTCCACGGGGAAGTGGACTCCTCAATAACTCCATCACGGAGCATCCGTGTAATGAGTTCTTCGGCGAAGACTCTTTGCGCATGTGGCAGGCGATACGCAGGTACATAAATGGGTTTAGTACCTTTGTCAAGTGGAATACGGTGAGAGATCAGTGGGGTCAAACCCATTGACTCACCATCTAGTGCAACTGCAGAACGTGCACGATTGAGAACCTGGAGAAGTTTTGGAACCTCTTCAGGATAGTCTGTCAAAGCTAGATCATCTTCCTGCACTGGCCGGGTGTTGGAAGAGTCAGCAGCAGACTCGCCTGGGAGAACTGCACTCACAAGGAAGTCAGCTGGGGCTTCACCCTCCACTCTCACCGGGAGAGGGAATCTGACAAGGTCAACAAGTGAGGTATTCTTCCGCAGGGGAAATTCTCGACTATGCATGTTGACAACAAGGACTTGCAACTTACCACGTTGCACTGTGTGCAAGGATGGTTCAAGGGAGAGGCCCTTGACTCGGCATGTGTCGTTGTCAACCAGCACATGGTCTCCTTCAAAAGCTCTGCTCACGTACACCGTAACAGGAGTGAGCGAGTTAGCTGACAAAGTGACGTCATACCTTGTACAAGCAGTAACTCTGCTCGCTGATGCCATGACACGAGTCAGACAGTCGCCTGCCGACAGGGATACTGCGGCTTGACAACTGCTGGTCTCTACAACAGCGTCAGAGTTAGAGTGAAGGTTAGACTGGGCGTCCCCAGACTGGGTTTCACTGGTAACTATGCGCTGATGGCCAGGAGGTGATGGGCAACGAGCTCTACTACGAGGTCGATCAGGACGAGAGACCGACCCCGGGGAGAATGTGCTATGGAAACCACCAGTTTCCAACGATTCTAGGCACTGTGCGTACTCTGAGACGGAGTAGCACGTAGTGGATCCTAAGCGCACGCCCCAGAAGGGCACATCCACTCCGTTGAATTCCGCTTTCCACTCAGCTGGATCTAAACGGATCCTAAGATCTGCCATGGTTTTGAACCCTATGAGCAGGTCACCATGGAAAACAATACCATCCACGACTAAGAATTTTGCGGACAGCTTGTGACCCTGGACCACAAATTCTAGCGTTGTGCGACCGCGAACCGTCAGCGGTTTACCTGAGACTCCTCTCAAGGTCTGAATGGCAGATGGCTCTGTCAACATGGCCGCGTGAAGGCCAATGTCTCGGAAAAAGGTGGAGCGGACAATGTTAACCACCGAACCTGTGTCTAGGAAAAGCTGAACAGGCTTATTGTGGACAGTGGACTCGATGAGCGGTCCACATGGGTTGTCATACCGAACATGAAGGCATGACAGGCCGACGAGATCCCCGGAGTCACAGCTGCTCGAGGCTCGACACTTGTTGACGAGGCTCGACCTGGAAGGTACGGTAAGAGTCTCAGCAACAACGTCAAGACACTCGGTTTCCTCACTGTCGGCAAGCGTATCACTGCCCAGGGCGGCGAATGCATTGTGGACAGGGACGGAATACAGCGACTCCGACAGGGTTACTACGTCTTTCGCTGGTTTTGCGGACGCGCCTCTTCCCCCGAACTAGTGGAAGGGCTTCTACGAGCATGTGCATTGCGCGACGACTGCTTGCTCCACTCAGCTGTCAGCATACTTCGCAGCTTGTTACACTCATGGGAGGTATGACTGGAAGTATTGTGGTAAACACAGATTCCCTCGCGAGACTGGGCATGGGGACGGTGACGGTTACCTTGATACTGAGCGTGGGGACTGTGACGGTTACTTTGCGGGGACTTAAGTTTGTAACACTCAGATCGGTAGTGCCCTCGTTTGCCACAGTTAAAACAAGTCACTACACGCTTAGCGGGTGAGGTTGGGGGTGGTGTCTGCTGGCGACGTTTCGCCCTGGTCCAGGAAGTCGATGACTGCCTTTTTGTATAAGACCGACTGTTGTTACTGTGGTCGCTATTTTTACTTAGGCGCGTATTAGTGGGACTGGGGTTAGAACCTTTGTGAGCTGGCTGTCTGACAGCAGCAGCAAAAGTGACTTCCGGCTGCGACCGCGGGGTCACTGCGGACGGCGCTGCAAGGATGGGTAGGGGATCATCCGCAAAGCGGCAAACCTTGCCTTGCTCGGAAGGCGGCTTGAGCGAGTCGATGGCGTCATATGCACCCAGGACGTCGTGCTGAGGGCCGAGTCCTAGCGCATCAATGGCAGCCCAGAGGTTAGGGGCGGAATCCCTCCGCATGATGCCGACAGCCAGCATGGGGATGATGTCTTTAATAGCAATACGGCCATCACCATCCGCCCACTTAGTGGAGTTGACGGCATCAGTAAAGTCCGTGGCGGCTTGCTCGAAACGGCAAACGCAAGCCAGGGGGCTTTCGTGCCGGTATTGACATTCGGCCAAGACGCTGGTAACGATGTCAATGTAATGGCGTTGGCGACTACGCCGAAAATAACGCCTAAATTCCTCCTTAAGTTCACCCCAAGACTGAATCTTACAGACGCGCTTGAGCTGCACAAAGGCACCTATATCACCCTGGGTGAGATCCACTGCTGCAACAGCAGCACGAATGTACTGTGTATCTGTTGGGCTATCAAATAGAGCCTGAACAGTCGCCTCGACTGACTGCAGCCATGGCTCTAAACTATTTGCACGACCGTCGAAAATAAGGGTCAGGTGTGGACGACGAGCCGGCCCACTGGTGTTCGAGGCGTGAGCCACAAGTTGACCAACTGTCGCTGGGGCTTCGATGCCCTGCCGCGTGCTCACGCTGGCTGAGGCACCATTGCTGGCACCAGCAGAATCTGGGGTATCGGCATGGCCACTGCGTGTCCTAGTCATGACGTCGATTGTTGAAATGCAAGTAGGTCACGAAGATGGTAAACAGGTCAGAGCAAGAAATGGTATGCACTGGCTACAATTCAAAACAGAGTCAAAGAGAACTCAGCACCACAGTACTAGGTAAACTGCTTAGTGATAGAAATAATTTGAGCAAAACAACAATAAAAAGGGAAATAGTGATACACTCTGAACACAAAATAAGAGATGTATGCAAGTGAATGTACTACAGGGAAGTGCACAAAATGAAGCTAAGGTTAGTCAATAATTTCACCAGGAATCTGGCAACAAAATTTATGAAAAGGAGTTGAACTGTAAACACTGGTAGCAAAAATTGCACAAAATTAAAATAAATCAGGTACTACACAACACTAAACTGTGCTGCAATCACAGTTTAAAAAGATTGCGGGTGCTAACAGTTGCAAATTGAAATGCAAAAAAAAAGGGGTAATTCACTAGCACAAGGGAAGTTGGCACAAAAAGATATCAGAGTATGGAATAGTGCCAAAAATCACACAAAAAAAAAAAATACACTGACCAGAATTGCTATATTGCACACAAAATAAAATTAATAAAAATGCAAATTATTAAATTCAAGAATATGGCAAAGGTTAACTGGTGTTAGCAGGGTGTACACTGGCAAAAAGAAAAAAAAAATTTGCACAATCTCAAGGTCAAAATTAATTAACTTCACAAGGAATTTTGGTAATTAATGGTAAAAAAGCAGGTTCCCAAAAATACACTCAATGACTTGGGTATATAAAATAGCAAAAAGCAATGCACATAGGTGAATATTCACTGATAAAACATAGAATATATGTAGAGCAAAATAAATGGGGGAACAGAAAAAAAAATTTAATGGGCTAGGCACAGATTGTATGACTGCAGGTAGAATATACTAATACTTAAGTACTTGAAGATTACACTTATAAAAAAAAAACTAACAAACAAAACAGTGCAGGGGTGTCAACAATCTGTGGCTAACTTGCAGGTGCAACTAAAAAAAAATAACAGCACACAGGAATTACATGAAAACTGTGTGTGAGAGGTAAATTGTATAAATGGTTAACACTGAACAATTTAAATCAATAACTGAGGTGCAAGAAGCAGAATAAAAAAACTGGAATTTAAAATGTAGGAGTGCAAAAATAAATTCCCAAAATTTAAGCTGTAGGTAAATGGCAAAATGTGCACTGATGACACTGAACAATTTACTGAAGTATGGCTTCAGTAACTAACTGTATTGGTGCAGGACAGTTAAATAATGTCACAAAATATTAGGAAATGCTAGGTAAGTCACTGTTTACTTAACTTTGAGTGCAGGTGGACGAAGGTACGGCAGGTGCTGGAACTTTCAGTGATGTTCTAGTGACACTACACGCCTCGTAGCATTTGTATACTGCTATGGGGCTTCAATGTCGTAGAAAAAAAAATATCAGAAAGGACTTGGGAAGAACAGGAAAGACCGGAGTAACTCTGTGGAGGTATAAGAAGTTAAGAGACGTGGATACCCGGCGTGAACCAGAGCTGGTGTATGGTTGTTTACACTGGCAAGCGTGTCTGGGCGCGCTGACTGACTGCGGCTTCAGCACACGGAGAACAAAACATTTACTGCACTACTCGAACGTGCTAAAAACAAGCTTAAGTGAAACTTTGAACTGGGACGAGTAAGTTTTACTGTAACAAATCACTGGGGAAAACAGAACTGGTGATGAACTGGGAATAAAACAACAAGGGAAAGGGAAAAAAAAAAATTTTTTAAACTGGGCAACACAAAAAAAAAACTGCACTGGCTGGAGATACGTAGGCGCTGAGTAGTAGTAGACACTATGATGAGTCACGAGCTGCCGTAGACGCTGAACTTTGCTGGCTTAGGGGCTAAGCCAACTGGGTTCCCACGTGGTTAAGCCCGGTAGAACTTCTTGGAGGAACTCTACTTCTTGTAGCTGAGAAGGGCGTAGGGACGCTGTAGGAGGCAGGAGAATGGTGCTGGAGAGTGTTGAAGGGCTGTAGAGAGGGTGATGAGGTGAACACGTGACTGCTAAGGCTGGAGATGACGCCGTGATGCCTATGTCCAGATTTTGTGGGAAAAATCTAGGACGAAGATCTATCTCGGGTCCCGTCAAGACGCTGGGAGTAGCAGATAACTCTTTAGGCTAGCAGGTGCGTTGGATGACGACGGATGATGTTGACTGGTGTCGACCGATCCCCTCCACCCTGAAAAGGCTCACAATGCCGCTGACTCCGCTGTCACCACTGTTATTGCTGTTCTTGCTGCTGAACAGCGGTTTAGTGCCGATGAAGGTAGCGTAGGTAGCAATGATACGGCCGTGGACTAGATTGGCTTTAATCGGGTAGGAGTGAGTACACAACGGGCAGTGTGAGGAAGTGACCGCAAGCCAGTCCGTGGAGGGGGGAGAACTTGTGTACGGCAGGTCGGTCCAGGCGGGAGTGAGAGAGGGTGGACTGTGTGTCCCACCGACCTAGGTAGGCCTACAGAGGGCAGCACTGAATGCCGCGAAATATGAACTAGTCAGAGCAGACGGCTAGGCTGTGTGCTCTGCCAGTACAGGCTGTCTACATGTGGTGGTGATTACCGTGGTTGTGGTGGTGGTTGTTACTGTGGTTGTGGTAGTTATTACTGTGGTTGTGGTGGTCACTGTGGTGGTGGTGGCTGTTACTGTGGTTGTAGTGGTGGTTATTACTGCGGTTGTGGTGGCGGTTGTTACTGTGATTGTGGTAGTGATTACAGTGGCTGTGGTGGTTGTTACTGTGATTGGGGTGGTGGTTATTACTGTGGTTGTGGTGGTGGTTGTTACTGTGGTTGTGGTGGTGATAGTGGTTGTTACTGTGGTTGTGGTGGTGGCTATTACTGTGGTGATAATGGTTATTACTGTGGTGGTGGTGACAGTGGTTGTTCCTGTAGTGGTGGTGACAGTGGTTGTTCCTGTAGTGGTGGTGGTGACAGTGGTTGTTACGGTGGTGGTGGTGATAGTGGTTGTTCCTGTAGTGGTGGTGGTGATAGGTTGTTCCTGTGGTGGTGGTGGGGGTGACAGTGGTTGTTACTGTGGTGGTGGTGATAGTGGTTGTTCCTGTAGTGGTGGTGGTGATAGGTTGTTCCTGTGGTGGTGGTCGTGGTGACAGATGGTCCTGTAGTGGTGGTGGAAGTGGTAGTTTTGAGAAAGATGTATACAGATTCTGGACCAAACTAGGAAAGACAGACACACAAGTATGAACCAAAGACTGAGGATATACAAAAGAATGGGTGGGGAGTGTCACCGTTGTACAAGAATGGTATACAATACCGACAAGATGAAACTAAGACACATGTGCAACATCTGGGTATCTTTATTGTAGACGTTTCGCCATCCAGTGGCTTTATCAATACAACTTCCAGGACATAACTTGAAGACAGTAGAACTATATACAGAAAATGAGGTAATCAGTCCCTCAGCCTTGGAGTTGGTGCGAAGAGCACCGTAGTCGTGTAGATTCTGAAGCAGAAGCAAGGAGCCTGGCGCTTTTATACTAACGTCAGGTGGAAACGGGACGGGTAGCAGACGAGGGCATAGTCACTGGTACTGTCTTCAAGTTATGTCCTGGAATTTGTATTGATAAAGCCACTGGATGGCGAAACGTCTACAATAAAGATACCCAGATGTCGCATATGTGTCTTAGTTTCAACAGTGTCACCGTTGTTGACACAAGTACAGTAGCAGTCCCAATACTGCATGAAACACAGTTCGAGTCTCCATCCGTTCATTACGACTTAAACTGGGTTTATACAAACATAAGTATGGACGCTGAAAAAATTAGACACGTGCAAAATCTGGGTATTCTTTTTTTTTTTTGTAGACGTTTCGGCATTCATTGGCTTTATAAGAACATAAGAAAGGAGGAACAACGCAATAGGCCTGTTGGCCCATACTCGGCAGGTTCTTCACAAATATAAATTAAAGGACATAATCGGAAGACAGTAAAACTATACACAAAAAATGCGGCAATCAGTCCCTCAGCCTACAACCATTTATATGACAAAAGATGTACTTACGAGGGCTGGCCAGAGGACTGGTGAGGCGCGGATCTTGTTGGGGTGCTTGCGGGAGGCCCAGGCGAGGGTACGCTCCAGCAGGAAGATCTGGAACACCTGACCTCTGTACACGTGCACCCACTCTCGTCTCTGCCACTCCACGTCGTCATATTCCACCAGAACCTGCGATATAAAAAGAACATAAGAAAGGGGAACACTGCAGCAGGCCTACTGGCCCATACTAGGCAAGTCCTTCTCAAATCCAAACCCACTGACAAAAATATTTGCCAACCCATTGTGTACCTATTAACTCGTGTGCAAATCCCACTCAAATCCAAAGCCTCTCACTCATGTATTTAACCCAAATTTGAAGCTACCCAGGGTTTCTGGTTCAATGACCCTACTAGGCAAACTGTTCCACTCATCGACTATTCTATTTACAAACTAAAAATTTCCTATATCCTTTCTAAATCTAAACTTATCCAGTTTGAGTCCATTATTTCGAGTTTTAGTAAAGAGCCATACAAATAACCCGCACATAGGAGAGAGAAGCTTATGACGACGTTTTGGCCCGACTTGGACCATTTACAGATCTGTAGATGAATGGTTCAGAGAACCGACAAGTTGATAAATTAGACACATATGCAACACACGGTATTGTTCCTTTTTGAGAATTAGACACATACCTGGAGTCTACCTGGAGGGAATTCCGGAGATCAACGTCCCCGCGGCCCGGTCCACGACCAGGCCTCCCGGTGGATCAGGGTCTGATCAACGAGGCTGTTACTGCTGGCCGCACGTAATCCAACATACGAACCACAGCCCGGCTGATCCGGCACCGTCTTTAGGTATCTGTCCAGCTCCCTCTTGAAGACAACCAGGTGTTTTCCCGTAATGCCCCTTATTGCTGGTGGGAGGCTGTTGAACATCTGGGTACGTTAGGTAAAAGGACACAAGTGCAACTAATATGACATTTTATTGTGGCGAAGTTTCGCTCTCCAGGAGCTTTATCAAGCCGGCTTGACAAAGCTCCTAGAGAGCGAAACGTTGCCACGATAAAATGTCACATTAATTGCACTTGTGTCCTTTCACCTAACATACTTGGTAATTCTACCAACATTAATACATCTGGGTATCTTTACTGTAGACGTTTCGCCATCCAGTGGCTTTATCAATACAAATTCTAGGACATAATTTGAAGACAGCAGAAGTGATGTTGCGGTGTCTAACACTAACATCATGGAATCTTGGTTCAGAGGACATCTACATAACCTTCTTCATGGCTACTACTACTACTATCCCTCATCTTTTGTATATCGTTCTACTGTCCTAGAATTTGTACTGATAAATCCGCTGGATGGCGAAACGTCTACAATGAAGATACCCGGATGCTGCATATGTGTCTAATTCTCATCTTGTCTGTATTGTATACCATTCATGTACATTGTTCCTTTTTGTTCTTTGCAAACATTACCTTATGCTTATCTAGACCAGACCTCCTGGATGTTTATCCGATAGATTAGGATGTCGCTGCTGACCTTCACAGCCTGAGACCAGATTTACTTACTGGCCCGTATAAATCTTGGTAATAAATACCGTCAAGCTGGTTTGGAAAAACACGTAAAGAAACACTAGGACATATTAGAAAACGTTTCAGTCCTGGGACCTTGATCACTTCTAGGTCCTAGAACTGAAACGTTTTTTATGTCCTACTGTTTACTTACGTGTTTTTCTAAACCAACTTACTGCCCTCCCCTAGTCAACTAGGCTGTTGGTGCAAGCGTCACGCAGTCCCGCATAGCCATCACAACACGGTTAATCAGTTACTCGCTTCAGATAGTGGTCAAGTTACCTCCTGAAAATTCCTACCTGAGCCACATATCATCATATAGCACATATGTTACTGTACTGGGTGGGACAGTAAGCCAGGGAAGGACCTCGGTCAAATGACTGAGTTTCGCTGGGCAACCCATCAATATTATTATATCAAATGGTGTATACAATCATGGGGGAGTGCTAAACCCGTAGGATTATACAGCGCCTGGGGGGGGGAAGGTATTCAGGCTCAGTTCAGGGAACCGGAGCACAGATCCAATTCCCTAGATCAAGAGTCCCTCACCAGCGTCAAGGAACCTCCTTTGAGGGGCAAGCCATTAATAACCCATTTCAGGGGAAACGTGTGCATTTCTCCTGACAAACAAAATACCACACCAACCTGCACAAAGTTTCCAGAGAGATATCCAGATATTTATTTTGATTGTAGTAAAAAGCAAAAAGAAAAACAAAAACGATACTCGGGAGAACGTGGTAGCGAGGTACAGGCGCTGACTGCCTGTGTAAACATTAATCTTGTGTTGCCTGCATGCCTCACGCACCGTGGGGGTTCTTCCCAGGATGCCTCCCACAACACTTGGCTAACGCCCAGGCACTTTCTTATGTAAACAGGGGCAGTAGGTATCAGGAAACTTGTCTAGAAGTCTCACCAAGGTAACACCTAGGAACATATTTACAACTAGGTCAACTAGAGCCTTAGGTATTAAAGAGACTTGGTATAAACGTTGATAATAGATACCGACAAATTGGTTTAGAAAGACACTAACAAACACTAGGACATATTTAGAAAACGTTTCGGTCCTGGGATCTTGATCCCTTATCCATTCATCTCACTTCCTCCCAGGATTGAACCTGGATCCCTCAGTTGTGTGCCGAATGCGCTACTATTAAGTTATGAGTACCCAACCAATGGTTAATACGTTAAAGGTAATAATATTAAGTGGTGATGATTCAGCGAGTCTGGTGTATGCCAAGGGACAGCAGGATGACGAAGCAGCAGCTGCACAATGCAACTGCTGCAGCAAAACAATGCTTGAGATCAAGAAGACCCGCTCTCCGGGTAAGGAGTGCCTTGTCATTCTTCCCACAATGCTGACTCGGCAACTTGCCATTTTTAACTTGCCACAAATGTTCCGTCTGCAGAAAATGGGGCTCTCAATGGCAGGCGAAATTCCTACGTGACTATAAAAGACATCAAGTTAGTTTGAGCGCTGGACTGCGGACGTTGAGCACCTCCACGACCCGCCTCACCTCTGTCAACATGACTTTGTACTCTGGCTCCTCCACAAAACCTATTTTTCTTCAGCTTCAACAACAACACTGCGATTTCTCCGGATTTTTCCTTTTGTATCCAATCCCATTGTTGATTCGCATCAGCTGATCTAGTATTTTTACAGACAAAACTAACTTCTGCTTGTTAATTCTAGTTTTTTTTGGAACTTACGGTGAACTGACTAACTAGTCTGATGTGCCTCAGAGTTATGTCAGGTAAGCAACAACAGCCTTGCAAGAATTTTGACTTAGTGGTTTTTTGAAAACTTTTCACCTATAGGAGAGGGGAAGGGAATAACCTCAAAGGCGGGGAGTGGAGGTTTGCCTGGAATTACAAAAGAGGGGGTTCACTTGACAGGTGAGGGTGCTCACTTGACAGGAGAGGGGGTTCACTTGATAGGAAAGGGGGTTTCACTTGACAGGAGAGGGAGGTTTCACTTGACAGGAGAGGGGGGTTTCACCTGACAGGAGAGAGAGGTTTCACTTGACAGGACAGGGGGGTTTCACTTAACAAGAGAGGGGGTTCATATGGAAGAATTTTTTTTATACTGAACAAAATTAGATACATCAACAGTGTGCTGCTACAAGATAGTTAACAGTGAGAACAAAAATTAACTATATCTTCCCTTCATATAACATCACGCAGTATAGGGCTCTTACAAGGTGTTGAAATATGTAACCTTGAACTTGAGATTTCAGATTTCTTTTTTATATAGTTCTATTTTCCCACTGTCCTTGAATTTATATTGATAAAGTAACTGGATGGCGAAACGTCTACAAATAAAGATACTCAGATGTTGCACATGTCTAATTCCTCACGTTTTATGCTACCCCCATATGTAGCTTTCTGATGGGAACAGATCACAGACCTGAGAAGGTCTCAGGCTATCTTGGGTATCCCGCAGCTCGATCGCTAGCGCACTCAACTCACACACTGTGGTCCGGGGGTCGATCCCCGGTACGGGTGGAAACAGGACGTGTTTCCTTAAGACACCTCCTGTCTAGTATTCACCCATCAGTAAAATAGGTACCTGGGTGTTAGCTGACTGGTGTGGGTCACAAATTCACCTAATTTACCCGAAATGCTGTGCATAACAAGGGGGCTTTCTATAGAGTAGTATGTCACTGATGTCAGCTAGACCTGTACACCTTGTACACGTACTTGTACAAATAAAGATTACCTATGTTTTCTTGTCTATCAGAGGTGATATCCTTCAACAGGATGGTATTAACCTGACGGATGGAAGATCAAGCCTTCACCACTACTTGTGCTAAATGACAAATTAAAAATTCATTGACACAAAAAGACGTAGCGTCTTTATCAATGTCCAGACAAATGAAATACAAAAGCCTTTGTCCTGTGTACTTTTCGTGTCATTTTTAACTTTTAATGCCTATTATGATGTTTCTGGTGTCTATTTTGTAAGTAGGACTTTCAAGTCCTTGGAGTCACAGAAGATTATGTTCAAAATGGTATAAAATAATGAAAAGTTGATGATTAAGACATGTGCAACAGTTGGGTATCTTTACTGTTGAAACGTTTCGCCTCCACATGTGTCTTAATCATCACAGAAAATTACCCCTCTTCCTATGTCTTTTTAATATGGTAGAGGGTAGTCTCAGTGTAGCCAGCTCTGCTGGTACTGAAATGAGCTAGTTGCCCGATCTCATGCTGACAGTCTTGGGGATGGAGGGGAGAGAGTCACCTGGCAGGAAAGGCCACCCAGGTAATAAGAACATCTCGACAACATGCTCCATCAGTCTACTTAATGACAACATACTCCATCAGTCTACTTAACGACAACATGCTTCATCAGTCTACTTAATGACAACGTACTCCATCAGTCTACTTAACGACAACATACTCCAGTCTACTTAACAACATACTCCACCAATCTGTCAAAAAAAAAAAAAAAATAAACACTATACCAGCCAATCAATTGGACTGTGATAATAATAATAAAACGTTGTATTAAGAGAGAGAGGCTGCAGGGAGACCAGCCTCCCTCCCAAGCAAGAGACCAAAAACTGGTTTCAAGAGAGCTTGAAATATACCGGTGAATCTTGTTATTGTAATAACATAGTAGTCTAGCTGACTTTTACCAACCGGTCGTAAGACTGGTCGCGGTGCACAGCCATAGTTAAGTGTGGTTGTATGTCACAGTTAAGTGTGGTCGTACGTCACAGTTAAGTGTAGTCGTATGTCACAGTTAAGTGTGGTCGTACGTCATAGTTAAGTGTGGTCGTATGTAATGGATAAAAGCAGCCAATCTGGATTTTCTTTATTCACAGCTAACCCACAATTTGCAAAGGAAACGCTGACTGACGTTTCGGTCCTTCCCGGAACTTAATCAAGTCACGAGCAGTAAGTCGGGTAACAGGTTTACTTCTCTCTCGGTAAAGCAACTGATTTTATTAAAAAAATCACTAGTTTAGTGTAGATTACGAGTTAACATTTACGGAATTACAAACACATAATTCGCATTATACTAAACACAAACAATACGAGTACACACCGCAGTATAATGTATAAATTAAGTTTAAAATACAACTGATTTCCATACAATTTACTTATTACATCTTGTAATAACTTGAGATTGTTAATTGGAGTTTTACCTTGGATTAATTTCTATTTGGTAATCGTCTGTGGCTTGTATTTTCATAGGCCTTTCATTTTATATACAGGGTGATCCAAAAGTCTGGATACAAGGGAAATATTACTAATATTCTGTGTTTTTTGAGGCAGTTACCGGAGTTACTGCATTGTGTCCATGTGAGTCTTGCAAAGCGAGTTGAACTTTGCATCGATAATGGTGGATATGTTCAAGATATTATTGATTTAAAATTGCTGTATATTTTTACAAAAAAAAAAAAATGTAATTTCACCCACGTGTCCAGATTTTTGGGTCACACTGTATATTATATATATATATATATATATATATATATATATATATATATATATATATATATATATATATATATATATATATATAATATGGTACAGAAGATTTAAGAGATACATTGTTGATATAAAGGTGGCATATAAGGTACATGTTGTTACGCGTGTATCACCGATTATAAGGCGAAAATCTCATCCAGCTCCTCAGAGCTGGGGCGTGTGCCCAAAATACAGCAGGCATTACCCCTTTGAACAGCCGCACTGAGCCGCTGGAACAGAAAACTAGCTGCCCTGGGATCCCTAGTTACCCTGATGAGTCTTTTTCCCAGCTCCTTAAGGAATTTAGATGCACCCTTTCCCCATGAGCCGAGGGTCTCTGAGCCTATGGGAACAAACATATAATGATGGGCAAGTTCTCCATATTTTCTAGACTTTTGGGACTCCCTGAAGCTGGCAGCTGCCCCTCCTTCCTCCCTGGTGTATTGGAGATAGGTATCAGCCAAGGTAGATGCACATGTATAGTCCCACACCACCTGCTTCCCATCTGTCCAGGCTTGAAGGGTGATACCATCTGGACGCTTCTGGCTGCCATCAGATCTGCATAGTTGGGGTGGCTCCCTTACTGCTGGGCATCCAGCATATATATATATATATATATATATATATATATATATATATATATATATATATATATATATATATATATATAATTGTGTGTGTGTGTCTACTCAACTAGTTGTACTCACCTAGTTGTGGTTGCAGCTCCTGGCGCTGCCTCTTCACTGGCCGCTACTAGGTCACTCTTCCTGCTCCATGAGATGTATCATACCTCTTCTTAAAGCTATGTATGGAACCTGCCTCCACTACATCACTTCCCAAACTGTTCCACTTCCTGACAACTCTGTGACTGAAGAAATATTTCCTAACATCCCTGTGATTCATCTGAGTCTTCAACTCCCAACTGTCACCCCTTGTTGCTGTGTCCCATCTCTGGAACATCCTGTCTCTGTCCACCTTGTCGATTCCTCTCAGGATTTTATATGTCGTTATCATATCCTCCCTATCTCTCCTGTCCTCCAGTGTTGTTAGGTTGATTTCCCTTAACCTCTCCTCGTAGGACATTCCCCTTAGCTCCGGGACCAGTCTTGTTACAAACCTTTGCACTTTCTCTAATTTCCTTATATGCTTGGCTAGGTGTGGGTTCCAAACTGGTGCTGCATACTCCAATATAGGCATAACGTACACGGTGTACAGGGTCCTGAACGATTCCTTATTGAGATGTCGGAATGCTGTTCTCAGGTTTGCTAGGCGCCTGTATGCCGCAGCAGTTATTTTTTGATGTGCGCCTCACGAGATGTGCCTGGTGTTATACTCGCCCCAAGATCCTTTTCCTTGAGTGAGGTTTGTAGTATCTGGCCCCCCTAGACTGTACTCCGTCTGAGGTCTTCTTTGCCCTTCCCCAATCTTCATGACTTTGCACTTGGTGGAGTTGAGCTCCAGGGGCCAGTTTCTAGACCAGGGCTGCAGCCTGTCCAGATCCCTTTGTAGTTCTTCCTGGTACTCGTCCGACTGAATTCTTCTCAACTTCACATCTGCAAACAGGAACACTTATGAGTCTATTCCTTCCATCATGTTCACATATATCAGAAACAGCACCGGTCCTAGGACTGACCCCTGTGGAACCCCGTTCGTCACAGGCGCCCACTCTGACACCTCGTCACGTACCATGACTTGCTGTAGTCTTCCCGACAGGTATTCCCTGATCCACTGCAGTGCCTTCCCTGTTATCCCTGCCTGGTTTTCTAGCTTTTGTACTAATCTCTCGTGTGGAACTGTGTCAAACACCTTCTTACAGTCCAAGAAAACGCAATCTACCCACCCCTCTCTCTCTCTCTCTTGTCTTACTGCTGTCACCCTGTCATGGAACTTCAGTAGGCTTGTGACACAGAATTTCCCGTCCCTGAAACCGTGCTGGTTGTCGTTGATAAGCTCATTCGTTTCTAGGTGCTCCACCACTCTTCTACTGATAATCTTCTCCATGACTTTGCATATTATACATGTCAGTGACACTGGTCTGAAGTTCAGTGTGTGTGTGTGTGTGTGTGTGTGTGTGTGTGTGTGTGTGTGTGTGTGTGTGTGTGTGTGTGTGTTTGTGTGTGTGTGTGTGTGTGTGTGTGTGTGTGTGTGTGTGTGTGTGTGTGTGTGTGTGTGTGTGTGTGTGTGTGTGTGTGTAGTTTACATATTTTACAATGTTAGATGAAAGGACACAACTGTAAATAATGATACATTTCATTGTGGCAACGTTTCGTTTTCCAAAGCTCCTGACAAAGCTTCTGGAGAGTGAAACGTTTCCACAATAAAATGTCGCATTAGCTGCACTTGTGTCCTTTCACCAAACATATTGTTGGTAATTTTACCAACATTATTACATTTTATACAGTTTCTATCTTTACATAGTTAATGACTGAGCTTTAGCTCAGTGGTAATACGCTCGGCTCCCATGTGAAAGACCTGGGTTCAATCTTGGGCGGGGTGAGACAAAAGGCCAAAGTCTCCTAACACCTGCTGCCAGAGGTAACAGATGGTAAAGTCAATTAACATTCCTCTCTTGGTTCTCAAGTCGTGATGGAAGTAGCAGAGAGTTAGGTCGTTTCTATGCATACAAATGAAGACGATTTAATTCCCTTCTATTTCTATAATGATTTAAAAACCTGGAAGGAATTCTTAATCTGGATTTTTCCTGAGTGCGCTTAGCATCACACAGGCCACAAGGAAAACACCTTCTTCAGCCTCAAAAATTCCCTCGCCACGTGAGCTTTCACTGCGAACATTAATAAGTGATGACATGCATGAACGACAAGAACCGGCACACTGAAGGAAGGTATGTATTACCTACTAGCATCACAGCCAACACAATGATCCCTACACTGCAACACTCACTCCCACTCATGACGTGGGACAATGAGTCAGCTTATTACTGACAGAAAATGACAGGATTAAGCTTAGGAGTTTGAAGTCATCTAGAAAGTAGAATCATCTAGAAAGTAGAGTCATCTACAAAGTAGAGTCATCCACAAAGTAGTCATGTACCATCAAAAAAAAAAAATTGGTTGCTTGAGGTTGGAGACTCCTATAGTTCACATCATCTTGAAACAAAGAAAACCTAGCGTGGGCCAGTAGGCTTCCTGTGGACTAAGGAACTGGCCTACTTCTATCAAGATTATGGGACTGATCACTTAAAATATACCTATCCACCTCTCCTCCTGTCTCCAATATTGTAATCACCTTTTTATTCGACTGAAGAAGCCTGATACCTGAATGTTGCACATGCATCGTGCCAACTATTTACCTTATTTACACCTGATTACCCGCCCCTGAGGCGTTTATCTTCATTCTTTTCGTTGTTCTATGTGCTTAATAAAGCCTACTCGTAAGCGAAACGTCTTACCAATGAAGTCATTCATCTCCACAAGGTATTCGAACCTTAGCACTGTGTGGTCGCTACCACCAAAAGGTCCCTCATATTAAATATTTTTGTTAGTGGCTTGAGTTTGAGAATGTTCCGCCTAGTATGGACCATCAGCATCTTCTTATGTACCGAGATTGACTTGATTATTTGAGACCCATAAAAGGAAATTGTCCAGACTGGACTGTCTGGTTCTTATGCCACTGCTGCTTCCAGCCACTCACCCTTGTGTCCTCTATTTATCGTTCCAGACCATGGAGCTCAACTCTTCTCCAGGCTGAGGCTTAGGCAAGATTCGTTAAAAAAAAAAAATGACAAGTGTTTCCCGACGCGGGTCTTAGTCATATGATGACTCGTAGATGGAGCCTTTGGTCATCTGACCGAGGCCTACCGCTAGTTTACCGGTCCACCCCTTTAAAAAATATGGCTATAATAGTAACCATTTAATAATCTGAGGGACTGACCACCTCAAATACTATTTCTCCAGGGTTTATGGACTAATTACATCTTCATTTCACTACTACACTTGCCGCCTCTGTATTTAACTGAAAGCCTACTGTGTAAGTGGAACGTTTCAACAATATATATACCCAGCTGTTGCACATGTGTCTTATTATCAACTTGTTGGTATTTTATACAATTTTCAATATAACAATCTCCTTGCATTTCTCTCGACACACCGGCCGTATCCCACTGAGGCAGGGTGCACTACAGTTTTTCTTTTTAAATTTAGTAATTTACACAGGAGAAGGGGTTACTAAGCCCCTTGTTCCCGGCATTTAAGTCGCTTCTTACGACACGCATGGATTATTATTATTGTTTTGAGGAAAAAAGCCCAAGTGGGGTTATGGTTGTTCAGATACCCAGGAACCAATAGCTTGTTACGGCCCGCACTACCATCTAGCGGGCTGAGACTAAACTTCAGTTCCTCGGGTCTGATTTTCCCTAATTTCTACTCCTGGTAGTATTAAGCCTTACCTGGTGTGGGCTGAAGTTTGGAGAATCACTTCACCTCCACTCTTCTCCTGATCAGGTAAGATGATCTACCAGGAATATTTCTGTTCATTGTTGCTGATTTACCTGGCTACCAGTAATGACACTTAAGTAGAATACCATCCTTTGTCTTTCTTCAATGTTATACTTATTTAACCCCTATGTAACCAGTGTTGTTTTCTTTATTATCAGCTCTGCTGCTGGCCTGGTCAACCAGGGTAGACGCTAGTTAATTGGAGCAAGATCCCTGTCTACAGAACACAGTGGGACATTACGACTTCTCGCCTCTGAAATCTGAATTTTGGTACTACGACCAAGTAGTGACAGGAATTCCAGAACATTGGACGAACACCGCCACCTAGGATAGCCAACACCATTTCTTCTAAAACATCACAGTCATCCTGGGCATAAGATACTCCTGTCTCAACATCCTACTAGAACCACAGCGGCCAATTTTTATTTTATTTTAATTAAAATCCTTAGAAAATTATCATAATTATCCGTTATTCATTTTTCAGTTCTACTGTTCAGGCGGAAGGCGTTCCTCTAACACTGTTATTATTATTGTTCATGGTTCACAGGGACGTGTAGGGTGCAGAACAATATAAGCCTCAGACGCGACTGTTTGTGGGTGTGGCATTGTGTGTGTGGGGCTGCCATTATGTGGGCCCCAAGGTCATGGTGGCAGTGTGTGCCATTGTGGTCCCAAGGTCATGGTGGCAGTATGTGGCTGCTATTGTGGTCCCAAGGTCATGGTGGCAGTATGTGGCTGCTATTGTGGTCCCAAGGTCATGGTGGCAGTATGTGGCTGCTATTGTGGTCCCAAGGTCATGGTGGCAGTATGTGGCTGCTATTGTGGTCCCAAGGTCATGGTGGCAGTACATGGATGCTATTGTGGTCCCAAGGTCACCGTCATACACACTTAACTACACTGATGTAACACAGCTAATGTATCATTTAACTTGAACACTTGTTCCATAACATGAGAGAATACGTACCCCTCTGGTGTCAGCCAGACAGCAGTAATTAATAACCGCGGCAGTATTAAAGATGCACACGGCATGTGCAGGTGTTGTGTGTGTGTGTGTGTGTGTGTGTGTGTGTGTGTGTGTGTGTGTGTGTGTGTGTGTGTGTGTGTGTGTGTGTGTGTGTGTGTGGTGTGTGTGTGTGTGTACATACCAGCTTATGCACCACCAAAAGCGTACGTACATTTGTCGGATACATACACACACACACACACACACCACAAGGTACGTGTGTGCACCAATCCACACGTACACGAACTCGCATGCACGTGAAACTCAGTCAACCATGAAGGGCAGTGGGGAGGAGGGGAAGGGGAGGAGAGGGGGGAATAGGAAGGAGAGGAAGAGGAGAGGGGGAAGGGAGAACCTTGAATCACTGACGGTAAATCACTTAAGTTCTCTTTCCGTTCCATGGAAGTCGGATGACCCACCAGGACAAACATCCCGTACAAGACACGGCCGCTCCTAATATTTTCAACAAGTTTTTGTCCAGTAACTGAATGCCTTGCCGTTGCTAGCAAAACAACCTCCTGTCTGTCCTCTGTTGATTACAGGGGTTATCGACCTTGCGGGAGGCTTCCTCACCGAGCTTCATACGGACTGCTTTTTCGATGAAAAGGTGTATACACTTAAGACTATCTTTATTAATCAGTCTAAGGCTTTATTAGCTTCAAGAGTACTTGTGAACACTTGGTGAGTACACACCAATATACCTGCCTAACTAGTTGTCACAAGTAACACTTCTGAGACGAAACTTTGAGCAACTTTTCGGTCAGTCATGGATCATTATTAATTATTATTATTATTATAATCAAAAAGAAGCGCTAAGCCACAAGGACTATACAGCGGATCATTATTAAGTCGCAACTGTTCCAGCCACTGGGATGCGACTCTTGGAGTTTTACAAATTAGACACTACAAAAAAGGAAAAGTAGATAGCATCTTCCAGGACTAGATGATTTACCATGGTACCACACCAAGATTATCAGAGAAATTAGAAAGAAGATAAAAGACCGTATGATCCAGTGGACCAGAGAGTACCTGGAAGACAGATGAGTGACATTAAGGTAGGAGACATCAGAATGGGAGAGAGTAACGAGCGGGGTACCACAAAGATCAGTAGTAAAACTGATATTTTTTAATGTAAATGGCAAATCAGTAGGGGCTGTCTTTGTGTGCGTTGAGGTGAAGAGGTTGATACACATATTCACACCAGGTTACTAACACTTTAACACCCACCCACACACCAGTACAGTCACACAAACACAACACACACACCCGTATAGTCACACATTTCCATAACACCCATACCTACAAACACGCACCAATATAGTCACTCACACCTACACACACATCAATACAGTCACACCTACACACATCCACAACTATACACACACCAGTATAGTCACACATACACACAACACCCACACCAGTATTGTCGCAGAATACTCACACCTACACACAGACCAATAGTCACACATACACACAACACACACCAATAGACATACAACACACACCAATACAGTCACAATACAGGCACAACCATGATATCAAGAGCCACTGGAAAAATCAAGGGAGAAACTGACCACATACAGGCAGGATCCAGAGTCACAGAGGGTGAGGCAATGGGAGGAGGAAAGGGCAAAATCAGTGTTTATCCATGGGCTTCAGGAGAGAGAGGAAAGGGCACACACTGAAAGGCAGCAGGAAGAAAGAAAGGAGATTGAGAAAATCATCACGGAAATAGGTGAAGAGATGGACGAGATTGTAAATTTTCAGAGAATAGGGGGGTACTCGAAGGGGAGAAACCGACCAATCAAGCTGATTCTCAGGACGGAAACAGTGCGGAACAGGATCCTCCAAGAGAAACCACGATTGAAATACTCGGAAGAGTACAAGAGGGTGTTCCTAGACAGAGACAGAACAAAATCAGAACGACAGCAGTTGAGAGAGAGGACAAAAAAACGAAAGGAGCTAGGAAAAGAGACAAGGATGGAACCAGCAGAGGTCAGTCAGAGCAGAACAGAACAGCAAGGGCAAGCACACACACAACTATTCTCAGAACCATACAACCTATCACACCATCCCAACACACACTACAGTCCATACCCACAGCCTCCACCCAACACCGAGCTATAGAATCCCACAGTATGCCACCAGGTCTCCCACCCTCACAGGCCCCCCAAACCACAGTGTTGGAAAGGAAACTGAAGGTATGGTACACAAACGCTGATGGAATAACAAATAAGTGGGAGGAGTGGCATGAAAGAGTCAAAGAAGCATCACCGGACATCATAGCTCTCACAGAAACCAAGCTTACAGGTATGATAACAGATGCCATCTTTCCAACGGGATACCAAATCCTGAGGAAAGACAGAGGGAACAGGGGGGGTGGAGGAGTGGCATTGCTGATCAAAAATCGCTGGAATTTTGATGAGCTGGAGAGAGGAGACAGCGGAGAAGAAAGTGATTACATAGCGGGAACGCTTCACTCTGGAGGTCCCAAGGTGGTAATAGCAGTGATGTATAACCCACCGCAGAACAGCAGGAGGCCAAGGCAAGAGTACGACGAGAGCAATAGAGCGATGGTTGACACACTGGCTAGAGTGGCCAGAAGAGCTCATGCATGCAGGGCAAAGCTCCTGATCATGGGTGACTTTAACCACAAGGAGATCGATTGGGAGAACTTGGACCCACATGGGGGCCAAGATACATGGAGGGCTAAGATGATGGAGGTGGTACTGGAAAACTTCATGTGCCAACACGTAAGGGACACTGCAAGAAAGAGAGGAGAGGATGAACCAGCAAGGCTGGACTTAGTATTTACCTTGAGTAGTGCAGATATCGAGGACATCACATATGAAAGACCCCTTGGGGCCAGTGACCATGTGGTTTTAAGCTTCGAATACACAGTAGAGCTACAAGTGGAGGGAGAAGCAGGAAGGCCAGGACGAATGAAGCCAAACTACAAGAAAGGGGACTACATAGGAATGAGGAACTTCCTGAACGGGGTTCAGTGGGACAGAGAACTGGCAGGGAAGCCAGTTAATGAGATGATGGAATATGTAGCAACAAAATGCAAGGAGGCTGAGGAGAGGTTTGTACCCAAGGGTAACAGGAATAATGAAAAAGCTAGGATGAGCCCATGGTTTACCCAAAGGTGCAGGGAGGCAAAAACCAAGTGTGCTAGGGAATGGAAGAAATATAGAAGGCAAAGGACCCAGGAGAATAAGGAGAGCAGTCGTAGAGCCAGAAACGAATATGCACAGACAAGAAGGGAGGCCCAAAGACAATATGAAAATGACATAGCAGCGAAAGCCAAATCTGACCCGAAACTGTTGTACAGCCACATCAGGAGGAAAACAACAGTCAAGGACCAGGTAATCAGGCTAAGGAAGGAAGGAGGAGAGACAACAAGAAATGACCGTGAAGTATGTGAGGAACTCAACAAGAGATTCAAAGAAGTGTTCACAGAGGAGACAGAAGGGGCTCCAGAAAGACGGAGAGGTGGGGCACACCACCATGTGCTGGACACAGTGCACACAACCGAGGAAGAAGTGAAGAGGCTTCTGAGTGAGCTAGATACCTCAAAGGCAATGGGGCCAGATAACATCTCCCCATGGGTATTGAGAGAGGGAGCAGAGGCGCTATGTGTACCCCTAACAACAATTTTCAATACATCTATCGAAACAGGGAGATTGCCTGAGGCATTGAAGACAGCAAATGTAGTCCCAATCTTTAAAAAAGGAGACAGACATGAAGCATTAAACTACAGACCAGTGTCACTGACATGTATAGTATGCAAAATCATGGAGAAGATTATCAGAAGAAGAGTGGTGGAACACCTGGAAAGGAACAATCTCATCAACAGCAGCCAACATGGTTTCAGGGACGGGAAATCCTGTGTCACAAACCTACTGGAGTTCTATGACATGGTGACAGCAGTAAGACAAGAGAGAGAGGGGTGGGTGGATTGCATTTTCTTGGACTGCAAGAAGGCGTTTGACACAGTTCCACACAAGAGATTGGTGCAAAAACTGGAGGACCAAGCAGGGATAACAGGGAAGGCACTACAATGGATCAGGGAATACTTGTGAGGAAGACAGCAGCGAGTCATGGTACGTGGCGAGGTGTCAGAGTGGGCACCTGTGACCAGCGGGGTCCCACAGGGGTCAGTCCTAGGACCAGTGCTGTTTCTGGTATTTGCGAACGACATGACGGAAGGAATAGACTCTGAGGTGTCCCTGTTTGCAGATGACGTGAAGTTGATGAGAAGAATTCACTCGATCGAAGACCAGGCAGAACTACAAAGGGATCTGGACAGGCTGCAGAGCTGGTCCAGCAATTGGCTCCTGGAGTTCAATCCCACCAAGTGCAAAGTCATGAAGATTGGGGAAGGGCAAAGAAGACCGCAGACGGAGTACAGTCTAGGGGGCCAGAGACTACAAACCTCACTCAAGGAAAAAGATCTTGGGGTGAGTATAACACCAGGCACATCTCCTGAAGCGCACATCAACCAAATAACTGCTGCAGCATATGGGCGCCTAGCAAACCTCAGAACAGCATTCCGACATCTTAATAAGGAATCATTCAGGACCCTGTACACCGTGTACGTTAGGCCCATATTGGAGTATACGGCACCAGTTTGGAACCCACACCTAGCCAAGCACGTAAAGAAACTAGATAAAGTGCAAAGGTTTGCAACAAGACTAGTCCCAGAGCTAAGAGGTATGTCCTACGAGGAGAGGTTAAGGGAAATCAACCTGACGACACTGGAGGACAGGAGAGATAGGGGGGACATGATAACGACATACAAAATACTGAGAGGAATTGACAAGGTGGACAAAGACAGGATGTTCCAGAGATTGGACACAGTAACAAGGGGACACAGTTGGAAGCTGAAGACACAGATGAATCACAGGGATGTTAGGAAGTATTTCTTCAGCCACAGAGTAGTCAGTAAGTGGAATAGTTTGGGAAGTGATGTAGTGGAGGCAGGATCCATACATAGCTTTAAGCAGAGGTATGATAAAGCTCACGGCTCAGGGAGAGTGACCTAGTAGCGATCAGTGAAGAGGCGGGGCCAGGAGCTCGGACTCGACCCCCGCCACCTCAACTAGGTCAACTCAACTAGGTCAACATAGAACACCCACACCTACACCAATTCACTCACACACGACACCCACAGGTACACCAATACAGTCACGCACACAACATTAACACCCACATATCTACAAACAAGCCGATATATCGAAGGAAAACATCTCCATCACAGCCTTCCGCCCACAAATTGTCAGTTCTCAGTATTTTCGATGGTGAACATCAATTTATATTACTCGTTCACCACGATCAAAAACCATTTATGTTTCTTAGTCTCCAAATAAATAACCATAACGTACAGGCCAACAAAGCTTATCAATATTTATATATTAAAGGCAGTAGGAAACACAGGCACACGCACATCAACCATACAACTGCTGCAGCGTTCCGATACCTCAGTAGGGAATCGTTCAAGACTTTGTACACCGTGTACGTCAGTCCTATACTGGAGAATGCAGCACCAGTTTGGATCCCACACCTGGTCAAGCACATCAAGAAATTAGAGAAAGTGCTAAGGTTTACAACAAGGTTAGTTCCAGAGCTAAGAGGAATGACATACGAAGAAAGGTTAAGGTAAATCGGCCTGACGACACGTAAGGACAGGAGGGTTAGGGGAGACATAATAACGACATACAAAATACTGAGAGGAATTGACAAGGTGGATTGAGTGAGGATATTCCAGAGATGGGACACAGAAACAAGGGGTCACAACTGGAAGCTGACGACTCAGATAAGTCGCAGGGATGTTAGGAAGTATTTCTTTAGTCAGAGTTGTCAGGAAGTGGAATAGTCTGGCAAGTGACGTAGGGGAGGCAGGAACCATACATAGATTTAAGACGAGGTATGATGAAGCGTATGGAGCAGGGAGAGGACCTAGTAGCGATTAACGAAGAGGCGGGGCCAGGAGCTATGTCTCGAACCTTTGCACCCACAAATAGGTGAGTACACACACACCCACACCTGTCTGTAGAGGCAGGATCCATACGTAGCTTTAAAAATAACTATGAAAGGGCTCCTCAATCAGGAAAGAACGAACACGGCCAGCGGAGAGGCGAGGCCAGTAGCTGAGATTCTACTCTTGCAACCACAAACGGGCGAGTACACGTACGTACACACACACACAGGGCCAGGAGCTATGAATCGACTTCTGCAACCACAATTAGGCGAGTTGGTTTAGAAAAACACGTAAGCAAAATAGAGGACATATTTATTAGAAAACGTTTAGGTCCTGAGACCTTGATCAAGGTCTCAGGACCGAAACGTTTTATAATAAATATGTCCTAGTGTTTGCTTACGTGTTGTTCTAAACCGACTTGTCGGTATATATTACCAAGGTTTATACCAATTAGGCGAGTACACAAGTGTTGTAGCACGCAGAAAGTAGTGGGTTCATAAACAACAACCAGCACGGCTTTAGAGACGGTAAATCCTGTCACACAAACCTACGAGAGTTCCACGACAAAGTAAGTAAAGTGAGGCAGGAGAAAAAGGGATGGGTGAATTGAATATTTTTGGACTATAGGAAAGTTTTTGTCACAGTAACGCGTGAGAGACTGTGTCAAAAGCTACAGAAGTAGGCAGGAATAACAGAAGGCACTACAATAATCAAGGAATACTTTACAAGAAGAAAACAACAAATAATTGTCCGAGAAGAGTTGTCGGAATGGGCGCACGTGACGGGTGGGGTTCCACAAGAATCAGCATTAGAACCGGTACAGTTTCTTGTGTATATGAATGATATGACAGAAGAAATAGATTTCGACGTTTTCCTCTCGCATATTACGTGAAACTAAGGACGACAAGGAAATGAACCTGGACAAACTGCAGGTCTGGTGTGATACGTGGTTATTAGAATTTAACCCCTCAAATGCAAACTTATGAAGATTGAGAACGGACAAAAAAGATCTCAAAGGAAATACATGCTTGGGGGCCAAAGGCTGCAAACCTCACTAAGGAAGGAGGACTTTGGGGTGAACACTACTGAGCATATCGCCTGAAGTGCACATCACTAACAACTGCAGCAGCAGTTGTTAGTGATGTGGTAAAGATTAACTTTCAGGAACTTAAGCAAGGAGTCATTCACGACACTATATACGGCATACGTCAGTCCTATACTGGAATATGCAGCACCAATATGGCATCTGCACCTGATCAAGCGTCTCAATAAACTGGAGAAAGTGCAGAGGATTGCAACGAGACTGGTTCTGGAACTAAGAGATTTTTGTTATGAGGAAAGATTGGAGGATCTAAACCTAATAATATTAGAGGATAGAAGGACTAGGGGTGATATGATGATAACGTACAAAATACTGAGAGGAACTGACAGAGTAAAAAAAAAGGACAGATTGTTCGAGAGATGGCAAAGAGGAACACAAGGGCATAGATGATTATATTTTGCCACGGAAGTGGCTAGTTTACTGTACACCCCATAACCATCCTGTGGACGGTATAGACGAGTGACCAGAATACCAAGACTATTTCTTCATTCTGAGGAGTCAGGAAGTGGAATGACCTGGACGAAGCAGAGGTGGGAGCCACACAGTGTTTAGTGGGAGTAAACCCAGCAAGTGACAAGAGGCAGGGCCAGGAGGTGAGGCTCGACCCCTAGCAATCACAAACAGGTTAATGCACACACACACACACACTACTACTACTACATACACACACACACACACATGCATACTTCTACTGTACAAAGGAACAGCGTATCGCAAATCAATGAAACATGCGTATAAAAAATACGTTTGAAGTGAGTGATGAATGAGTCACGCTAACAATAATGTGTGCCCACTGTACACATTCCTCGTCGTAAAGAAACTTAAGAAGAAAAGCTACCAGTATACTGCGGTATACTAAGGACACCTTCAAGATAAGCTCAGCTAGAAAACACAACTTTCACTGCTCATATACATTCAGCTTAACATCTGAACTACTGGGAAAGCTTCAAGTCCCTTCAACTGTTTTCCTTTAAACGTAGGCGAATGAGGTACATCATTTACACTTGGAAAATCCTGGAGGTACTGGTGCTATACCTTAACACCGGAATCACTCCGTGGTTCGGTTGGTAGCGCACTCAACTCATGCACTTATGTGTCCGGGGTTCGATCCCTGGTACGGGTGAAAACGGTGGGCACGTTTCGTTATTCCTGCTGCCCCTGTTCACCTAGCAGTAAGTACCTGGGTGTTAGTCGACTGTATGGGTGGCATTACATAACGTGACATTTGATCCTGGGATGTGGTAGTATACCCTAGCTAGTGCTGGGCTTTAAAATGTACTGAGGTAGGATAACAGCTCTTAGCCTGTAAAATTGATTTGTGTAAAAAGAAGAGGCTTGGTAGGCGCTGCTGGGTATCCTCACAAAATGCAGAGGCACTTAGAATACAGAGAGAGAGCTCTATGAGAGTCAGAGGCCCAGGACTTTTCAACGCTCTTCCTTCGTGTGTAAGGGGAATGATCAACAAACTTCTGGGTATCTTCAAGAGGGAACTGAACAAGCTCCTTAAATTAATTCCTTATCAGCCCATCTCTAGCTCATACGCTGGAACGCGTGCGGTGAGCAGTAACAGCCAAACTGATCAGGTCCTGATCCACCGGGAGGCCTGGTTTGGGACCGGACCGCGGGGGATGGGGGGGTTAACCCCTGGAAATATCCTTCAGGAGCATTTTATTTATGTGAGACGCTAAACCCGTTTGAGATATTTGGCGTAATGAATTGCAGAGGGTTGATCCTCCGTCCGCTAAACATGAATCACACACAACACCTGACTACTTACCTCGTGAGCAATGTGTCACTTGTTCCATGATAGATGCGTGGAACAGTCTTCCCAGTGGGGTGATAGAGGCTAGGACCTTGGGTAGCTTTAAGAAGAGACTGGACAAATATATGAGTGGGAGGGGCTGGGTTTGATTGGTGTCAAGGGGTACGGGAGTTATTTCTTGAGTAGCTTTAGGTAGATGTCGTTTTGATAAGGACCTGCCTCGTATGGGCCAGTAGGCCTTCTGCAGTGTGATGGACTGATTACATCGTCTTCACATCTCTACTGTTCCTGCCTACTTTCTGTATTCGACTGAAGAAGCCTACTGTGTAGGCGAAACGTTTCGGAATAAAGTTGTCTAACTGTTGCATATGTGTCTTACCTAACAACCTGTCGGTATTGTATACCATTTTGATGTTCATTATGTTCTTATGTTCTTATACAGAGACGAGGTTGTGAATGAAGCAGTCAACGTGCAGGAGAGGGAAGGACCAGCAACCAATAAGAGAATGTACCAACATTCGTGGTCCTACACTAATATCAAAAGACATCACAAACACCTGGAACAAGTGTAAAGGTCATTAAGATGAAACCGGACAAGTATCTCCATTAAGTGCCAGATCAACCAGGCTGTGATGGATTATGTGGGCCAGCGGGCCGTCAGCACAACAACCTGGATAACCAGGCAAGCACCAGACAAGCGGGAGCAGGAAAAAAAAAAAAAACTCGAAACCAAAGGTACATCATTCCCCCCTTCACTCACCCTGCCAGAGATAGCAGGGTAAACAACCTGCCCATTCACTCACCCTGCCAGAGATAGCAGGGTAAACAACCTGCCCATTCACTCACCCTGCCAGAGATAGCAGGGTAAACAACCTGCCCATTCACTCACCCTGCCAGAGATGAGAGGGTAAACAACCTGCCCATTCACTCACCCTGCCAGAGATAGCAGGGTAAACAACCTGCCCATTCACTCACCCTGCCAGAGATAGCAGGGTAAACAACCTGCCCATTCACTCACCCTGCCAGAGATAGCAGGGTAAACAACCTGCCCATTCACTCACCCTGCCAGAGATAGCAGGGTAAACAACCTGCCCATTCACTCACCCTGCCAGAGATAGCAGGGTAAACAACCTGCCCATTCACTCACCCTGCCAGAGATAGCAGGGTAAACAACCTGCCCATTCACTCACCCTGCCAGAGATAGCAGGGTAAACAACCTGCCCATTCACTCACCCTGCCAGAGATGAGAGGGTAAACAACCTGCCCATTCACTCACCCTGCCAGAGATAGCAGGGTAAACAACCTGCCCATTCACTCACCCTGCCAGAGATAGGGTAAACAACCTGCCCATTCACTCACCCTGCCAGAGATAGCAGGGTAAACAACCTGCCCATTCACTCACCCTGCCAGAGATAGGGTAAACAACCTGCCCATTCACTCACCCTGCCAGAGATAGCAGGGTAAACAACCTGCCCATTCACTCACCCTGCCAGAGATAGCAGGGTAAACAACCTGCCCATTCACTCACCCTGCCAGAGATAGCAGGGTAAACAACCTGCCCATTCACTCACCCTGCCAGAGATGAGAGGGTAAACAACCTGCCCATTCACTCACCCTGCCAGAGATAGCAGGGTAAACAACCTGCCCATTCACTCACCCTGCCAGAGATAGCAGGGTAAACAACCTGCCCATTCACTCACCCTGCCAGAGATGAGAGGGTAAACAACCTGCCCATTCACTCACCCTGCCAGAGATAGCAGGGTAAACAACCTGCCCATTCACTCACCCTGCCAGAGATAGCAGGGTAAACAACCTGCCCATTCACTCACCCTGCCAGAGATAGCAGGGTAAACAACCTGCCCATTCACTCACCCTGCCAGAGATGAGAGGGTAAACAACCTGCCCATTCACTCACCCTGCCAGAGATAGCAGGGTAAACAACCTGCCCATTCACTCACCCTGCCAGAGATAGCAGGGTAAACAACCTGCCCATTCACTCACCCTGCCAGAGATAGGGTAAACAACCTGCCCATTCACTCACCCTGCCAGAGATAGCAGGGTAAACAACCTGCCCATTCACTCACCCTGCCAGAGATAGCAGGGTAAACAACCTGCCCATTCACTCACCCTGCCAGAGATGAGAGGGTAAACAACCTGCCCATTCACTCACCCTGCCAGAGATAGCAGGGTAAACAACCTGCCCATTCACTCACCCTGCCAGAGATAGCAGGGTAAACAACCTGCCCATTCACTCACCCTGCCAGAGATGAGAGGGTAAACAACCTGCCCATTCACTCACCCTGCCAGAGATAGCAGGGTAAACAACCTGCCCATTCACTCACCCTGCCAGAGATAGCAGGGTAAACAACCTGCCCATTCACTCACCCTGCCAGAGATAGCAGGGTAAACAACCTGCCCATTCACTCACCCTGCCAGAGATAGCAGGGTAAACAACCTGCCCATTCACTCACCCTGCCAGAGATGAGAGGGTAAACAACCTGCCCATTCACTCACCCTGCCAGAGATAGCAGGGTAAACAACCTGCCCATTCACTCACCCTGCCAGAGATAGCAGGGTAAACAACCTGCCCATTCACTCACCCTGCCAGAGATGAGAGGGTAAACAACCTGCCCATTCACTCACCCTGCCAGAGATAGCAGGGTAAACAACCTGCCCATTCACTCACCCTGCCAGAGATAGCAGGGTAAACAACCTGCCCATTCACTCACCCTGCCAGAGATAGCAGGGTAAACAACCTGCCCATTCACTCACCCTGCCAGAGATAGCAGGGTAAACAACCTGCCCATTCACTCACCCTGCCAGAGATAGCAGGGTAAACAACCTGCCCATTCACTCACCCTGCCAGAGATAGCAGGGTAAACAACCTGCCCATTCACTCACCCTGCCAGAGATAGCAGGGTAAACAACCTGCCCATTCACTCACCCTGCCAGAGATAGCAGGGTAAACAACCTGCCCATTCACTCACCCTGCCAGAGATAGCAGGGTAAACAACCTGCCCATTCACTCACCCTGCCATAGATAGCAGGGTAAACAACCTGCCCATTCACTCACCCTGCCAGAGATAGCAGGGTAAACAACCTGCCCATTCACTCACCCTGCCAGAGACGGCAGGGTTAACAATGAGCTCCTTCAGTAAGAGAAATCATTCATAAACACTAGCAATTAGCTGTAAATTGAGAAAAATTCTACAAATCAACCACCCAAACAGCTACAAATCAACCACCCAAACAGTTACAAATCAACCACCCAGACACCTACAAATCAACCACCCAGACACCTACAAATCAACTACACAAACAGTTGTAAATCAACCACACAAACTACAAATCAACCACACAAACTACAAATCAACCACACAAACTACAAATCAACCACACAAACTACAAATCATCCACACAAACAGCTACAAAAGCCGTGTACATGTGGAGCCACAAAATATATTATTATTCACGGGAAAGCACTAAACCCGTAAGTGTCACACACAAAGCCTGGGAGGAATAGGATGTAATTTGGTTTGAACCGATGAAGAGGAGGAAGCTGCAGTTGACTGGATCAAGGCACCTTCCCCCAGGAAGGTACAAAACCGGTTACTAAGACCAGTCAGTCAACCGTCCAGAGCTGGAAATTATCTTCTCTCACCTGGATGTTACCCAGCTTAATGGCAGCCACGAAGCTTGCCACTAAGCTGTCTAGAAGCTACTGAGTGAGCACCACCCATGAAGCTTGCCACTAAGCTGTCTAGAAGCTACTGAGTGAGAGCACCAGCCATGAAGCTTGCCACTAAGCTGTCTAGAGAAGGCAGAGAGCACCAACCATGAAGCCTGCCATCTAGCAGCCTCGAGAAGGTAGACAGAGCACCAACCATGAAGCCTGCCATCTAGCTGGGTAGAAAAGGCAGAGCACCAACCATGAAGCCAGCCGTCTAGCTACCTAGAGAAGGCAGACAGAGCACCAACCATGAAGCCTGCCATCTAGCTGCCTAGAGAAGGCAGACAGAGCACCAACCATGAAGCCAGTAATAGATATGGACCATGAGACAGACTAAACACATTATCTGCACTGAACTACCACGCCATCCATACCATACACTCTCCTACGCACCCATACTACACACTCTTTCACACACATGCTACACACTCTCCCACACACTCATACCACACACCCATATCACACACTCCCACTCCCACACACTCATACCCCACACATTCCCACTCCCACACACTCATACCACACACTCTCCCACACACCCATACCACACACTCTCCCACACACCCATACCACACACACTCCCACACACCCATACCACACCCTCTCCCACACACCCATACCACACTCCCGCACAGCCAACCACACTCTCCCACACAGCCATACCACACACTCTCCCACACCCATACTACACACACTCCCACACACCCACACCACACACTCTCCCACACACTTATACCACACTCTCCCATACACTTATACAACACTCAGCTCTTCAACTTTCACGCGACCTGCCTTGCCTTACTTCACCTTCCTGCAGTACGCAGTTTACATCCAGTAATTTAGATCTCCAGAAGCTATGGTTTTCCAACTCCCTCCGGATACTACCCATTACTTAGTGCAATTTTAATCGCTCTCAGGAAGACTGTCTACATTATGAACGTCAATAGTAGACCATGTCAAGGATGTAAGCACACAAATTTTGCTACAGTGAAAATATGAAATCAAACCTGAGCGCTTTCATGTGCTTATACACATCTTCAGAGAAAGATGTTTAAGCACGTGAAAGCGTTCAGGTTTTATTTTCTATTTTCACTGTTTCCCCCCCCCCACGCGTTATATTGTGATTTCTTCCACAAAATATGCCCTAAACTTAGGGCATTTTAAAATGGTTGGTTGGTTAATGAGGTTCAAAGTCTATCGATTATAAGGTTATTAAAGCTGTGCGTAACTTTTTCACCACCAGAGAAGAATACTTTAATTCCTAATATAGTAAGTAGAGCACTCTCTCTCTTTCTCTCTCAGCATATATACACTGAGATATCTCTCGGTGAATAAAGTGTAATGAACATTTTTAAATACTCAATAATAATCCACATGGAGACAGATACACATGAGATTAATTGACCTCTATATGTTGACCCCCTTCTGGGATTCTCTTTAGCATAAGGGGTCAAAGTATACAGATCAACTAATCTTCTGAGTTTGTGTCTCCGTGTGGATTATTGAGCATATCTCTCGGTGCTTATATCCTGTGTTTCAAAATACCATAACTGTCTTATTCACATAGTTCTTTATATTCTTAACTTAATGTAAACGATGACCTCTTTCTGTGTCACAGCTGGAATTTAAGTTCACGTAAATTTTCAGGTTACAGATTTTGTCAGGTCGAGGGGTAACTCAGAATTATTCTCACAGATTCTTCAGGCTTATTCTGAAAAATAAGGTGATACCTTATTAGACAAACCACACGTCATTTTTCCATGCCACAAGTTAATCCTGGTCCGCACTCAACCAGTCAAACCGGGAACTAGTTTCTTAGCTAAGACAGTGAGCGCACTCCACCAGTCCACTCAGAAACCAGTTACCAAGCTATGACAAGTATCAGTCAACCCCACACTCAACCAGTCCACTCAGAACCCAGTTACCAAGCTATGGCAGGAGTCAGCCAACCCCACACTCAACCAGTCCACTCAGAACCTAGTTACTTACCTATGACAGAAGTCAGCCAACCAGCATTCAACCAGTCCACTCAGAAACCAGTTACCAAACTATGACGAGTCAACCAAGTCCAGCAATGCACCCAGAACCCAGTCATCCATGCCATACGCTAATCCACACCAGCATGCAGTGAGTTTAGTAAGCGAGGTAGCAGGTGCACACAACCCATCAGTATTCCTTTTGATGTGATCCCTGATATTCCTCCGGGCTTCGTCCCCGATGAACTTCACTTCCCTCTCGTTGCTTCGCTGAATAACATTCATTGTGGCGTGTTAAGGACTGGCAAGGCTTCTCAAGCGACTCTAGAGCAACGCTAAGAGGCCACACGTGTGGAGGAACTGAAGCTATGAGAGTGAATAGAAGCAGAGCCCTTGCAGTTCTGTCACCTGGCAACCAGCTCACTCCAAGCAAGCTTTACACAAGCTTTATACAAGCTGTCCTTCAGCTTCAACCTCACAAGAGACTCATCTCATCCCTCCACCGGGTAAACATATTTAGTTATAATGTGTGTTTGTGTGTGTGTGTGTACTCACCTATTTGTGGTTGAAGGGGTCGATTCCCTGCTCCTGCCCCCGACACTTCGCTAGCTGCTACTAGGTCCACTCCTTGCTCCAAGAGTTTTATCGTACCTCTTCTTAAAGTTATGTATGGATCCTGCCTCCAATGTGTGTGTGTGTGTGTGTAATAGGTAACGTGGAATGGTTATGATTATTGATGTTGAGTAAAACGTCAAACACAGACGTTTCAAAACGAGACGACAGCATCTGGCTACACATGTTGACTTTATTCTGGACCACGGGAGATACTCTCTTATCTTTCTTTCCCTTCCACAAGGAAAACAAGTGAAGTAAGTCTTGCACAATTTTGTGTATTCTGCACCAAAACTAACATAGCAACCTGGGTCAACCTTGCTAACACCAACACAATGTTTAGTAATTTACTTGGCCTATCTAAGAATTTGCAAAACATTATTTTAGTATTTAAATAATTTCCTTGGGGTAGTATCTTCAGGTGATTCATTCTCTCTCTCTCTCTCTCTCTAGTGAGCGAGACACACACACATTATAAAGATGGCGTGTTAACGGCAGTGTGGACGCCACTTCACTAGTGGTATGGCAGGTTTTTCTCAAGTTTTTTTCTCCCCAGTGGTACACCAAGGCAGTGATGGCAAGTTTGAAAGTTGTGGCGGCTAGTGGCGTCAACATTCCAAGCAGCTACTGCTTCAACTATTTTTATAATTAACAGTATATGAAGTAATTCAGGGAAACTTTAAACAGGGGAAAACTTTATTTTACTATGTTTTAAACAGTGTGACTATCACCCAGAGTGTTGCTCCATCACCCAGAGTGTTGCTCCATCACCCAGAGTGTTGCTCCATCACCCAGAGTGTTGCTCCATCACCCAGAGTGTTGCGCCATCACCCAGAGTGTTGCTCCATCACCCAGAGTGGTGCTCCATCACCCACAGTGATGCTCCATCACCCAGAGTGTTGCTCCATCACCCAGAGTGTTGCTCCATCACCCAGAGTGTTGCTCCATCACCCAGAGTGTTGCTCCATCACCCAGAGTGTTGCTCCATCACCCAGAGTGTTGCTCCATCACCCAGAGTGTTGCTCCATCACCCAGAGTGTTGCTCCATCACCCAGAGTGGTGCTCCATCACCCACAGTGATGCTCCATCACCCAGAGTGTTGCTCCATCACCCAGAGTGTTGCTCCATCACCCAGAGTGTTGCTCCATCACCCAGAGTGTTGCTCCATCACCCAGAGTGTTGCTCCATCACCCAGAGTGTTGCTCCATCACCCAGAGTGGTGCTCCATCACCCAGAGTGTTGCTCCATCACCCAGAGTGTTGCTCCATCACCCCGAGTGTTGCTCCATCACCCAGTGTTGCTCCATCACCCAGAGTGTTGCTCCATCACCCAGAGTGTTGCTCCATCACCCAGAGTGTTGCTCCATCACCCAGAGTGTTGCTCCATCACCCACAGTGTTGCTCCATCACCCAGAGTGTTGCTCCATCACCCAGAGTGTTGCTCCATCACCACAGTGATGCTGCATCACCCAGAGTGTTGCTTCATCACCCAGAGTGTTGCTCCATCACCCACAGTGATGCTCCATCACCCAGAGTGTTGCTCCATCACCCAGAGTATTGCTCCATCACCCACAGTGTTGCTCCATCACCCACAGTGTTGCTCCATCACCCAGAGTGTTGCTCCATCACCCACAGTGTTGCTCCATCACCCACAGTGTTGTGCCATCACCCAGAGTGTTGCTCCATCACCCAGAGTGTTGCTCCATCACCCAGAGTGTTGCTCCATCACCCACAGTGTTGCTCCATCACCCACAGTGTTGCTCCATCACCCACAGTGTTGCTCCATCACCCACAGTGTTGCTCCATCACCCACAGTGTTGCTCCATCACCCAGAGTGATGCTCCATCACCCAGAGTGTTGCTCCATCACCCAGAGTGTTGCTCCATCACCCACAGTGTTGCTCCATCACCCAGAGTGTTGCTCCATCACCCAGAGTGTTGCTCCATCACCACAGTGATGCTGCATCACCCAGAGTGTTGCTTCATCACCCAGAGTGTTGCTCCATCACCCAGAGTGTTGCTCCATCACCCACAGTGATGCTCCATCACCCAGAGTGTTGCTCCATCACCCAGAGTATTGCTCCATCACCCACAGTGTTGCTCCATCACCCAGAGTGTTGCTCCATCACGCAGAGTGTTGCTCCATCACCCAGAGTGTTGCTCCATCACCCAGAGTGATGCTCCATCACCCAGAGTGTTGCTCCATCACCCAGAGTGTTGCTCCATCACCCACAGTGATGCTCCATCACCCAGTGTTGCTCCATCACCCAGAGTGTTGCTCCATCACCCAGAGTGATGCTCCATCACCCAGAGTGTTGCTCCATCACCCAGTGTTGCTCCATCACCCACAGTGATGCTCCATCACCCAGTGTTGCTCCATCACCCAGAGTGTTGCTCCATCACCCAGAGTGTTGCTCCATCACCCACAGTGATGCTCCATCACCCAGTGTTGCTCCATCACCCAGAGTGTTGCTCCATCACCCAGAGTGATGCTCCATCACCCAGAGTGTTGCTCCATCACCCAGAGTGATGCTTTATCACCCACAGTGATGCTCCATCACCCAGAGTGATGCTCCATCACCCAGAGTGTTGCTCCATCACCCAGAGTGTTGCTCCATCACCCAGAGTGTTGCTCCAGCACCCAGAGTTTTGCTCCATCACCCAGAGTGTTGCTCCATCACCCAGAGTGATGCTCCATCACCCAGAGTGTTGCTCTATCACCCACAGTGATGCTCCATCACCCACAGTGATGCTCCATCACCCACAGTGATGCTCCATCACCCAGAGTGGTGCTTTATCACCCACAGTGATGCTCCATCACCCATAGTGATGTTTTATCACCCAGAGTGTTGCTCCATCACCCACAGTGATGCTCCATCACCCACAGAGATGCTCCATCACCCACAGTGATGCTCCATCACCCACAGTGATGTTCTATAACCCACAGTGATGTTTTATCACCCACAGTGATGCTCCATCACCCACAGTGGTGCTTCATCACCCACAGTGATGCTTCATCACCCACAGTGATGCTCCATCACCCACAGTGGTGCTTCATCACCCACAGTGGTGCTTCATCACCCACAGTGATGCTCCATCACCCACAGTGATGCTCCATCACCCACAGTGATGCTCTATAACCCACAGTGGTGCTTTATCAGCCACAGTGATGCTCCATCACCCACAGTGGTGCTTCATCACCCACAGTGATGCTTCATCACCCACAGTGATGCTCTATAACCCACAGTGATGTTTTATCACCCACAGTGATGCTTCATCACCCACAGTGGTGCTTCACCCACAGTGATGCTTCATCACCCACAGTGGTGCTTCACCCACAGTGATGCTTCATCACCCACAGTGGTGCTTCATCACCCACAGTGGTGCTTCACCCACAGTGATGCTTCATCACCCACAGTGGTGCTTCACCCACAGTGATGCTTCATCACCCACAGTGGTGCTTCATCACCCACAGTGGTGCTTCATCACCCACAGTGGTGCTTCACCCACAGTGATGCTTCATCACCCACAGTGGTGCTTCATCACCCACAGTGATGCTTCATCACCCACAGTGGTGCTTCACCCACAGTGATGCTTCATCACCCAGTGATGCTTCATCACCCACAGTGGTGCTTCATCACCCACAGTGGTGCTTCACCCACAGTGGTGCTTCATCACCCACAGTGATGCTTCATCACCCACAGTGGTGCTTCACCCACAGTGATGCTTCATTACCCACAGTGATGCTTCATTACCCACAGTGATGCTTCATTACCCACAGTGATGCTTCATCACCCACAGTGATGCTTCATCACCCACAGTGATGCTTCATTACCCACAGTGGTGCTTCATCACCCATAGTGATGCTTCATCACCCACAGTGATGCTTCATTACCCACAGTGATGCTTCATTACCCACAGTGATGCTTCATTACCCACAGTGGTGCTTCATCATCCAGAGTGATGCTTCATTACCCACAGTGGAGCTTCATCACCCACAGTGGTGCTTCACCCACAGTGGTGCTTCATCACCCAGTGATGCTTCATCACCCACAGTGATGCTTCATTACCCACAGTGATGCTTCATTACCCACAGTGATGCTTCATTACCCACAGTGATGCTTCATTACCCACAGTGGAGCTTCATCACCCACAGTGGTGCTTCACCCACAGTGGTGCTTCATCACCCAGTGATGCTTCATCACCCACAGTGGTGCTTCATTACCCACAGTGATGCTTCATTACCCACAGTGATGCTTCATCACACACAGTGATGCTTCACCCACAGTGGTGCTTCATCACCCACAGTGATGCTTCATCACACACAGTGATGCTTCACCCACAGTGATGCTTCATCACACACAGTGATGCTTCACCCACAGTGGTGCTTCATCACCCAGTGATGCTTCATCACCCACAGTGGTGCTTCATCACCCAGTGATGCTTCATTACCCACAGTGATGCTTCATTACCCACAGTGATGCTTCATCACCCACAGTGATGCTTCATTACCCACAGTGATGCTTCATTACCCACAGTGGTGCTTCATCACCCACAGTGATGCTTCATCACCCACAGTGATGCTTCATCACCCACAGTGGTGCTTCATCACCCACAGTGATGCTTCATCACCCACAGTGATGCTTCATCACCCACAGTGATGCTTCATCACCCACAGTGATGCTTCATTACCCACAGTGGTGCTTCATCACCCAGAGTGGAGCTTCATCACCCACAGTGGTGCTTCATCACCCACAGTGATGCTTCATTACCCACAGTGATGCTTCATCACCCACAGTGGTGCTTAATTACCCACAGTGATGCTTCATTACCCACAGTGGTGCTCTATAACCCACAGTGATGTACCACATATTTTCCTCTTTAAAAGAGCTACGAATATGTTGGTAATTCCCTTTATGTTCAATATGATTCTTTGCTTTTCCGATATCAGAGACATTTTGCACCATCTGCCGACCTTCTTGTTTTTTATAGGGGTGATATTTGCGTGCAGATTTGGGATCAATCCCTCCAGAATTTTCCAGGTGTAAATTATGATGTATCTTTCTCACCACCTACCTTCCGAGGAATACAGTTAAAGGGACTTCAAGCCTTCCCAATAATTTAGGTATTTTATTGAATTTGTACGGACAGTGAAGGTTCTCTGTAAGTTATCAGTCTTTAATTTTGCCGTCCCTAAAAGGGGCGGTCAGTGTACAGCAAAATTTTTCTGAAGGTTCTAGTTATCCTGCCTACCATTATTACAACCGTGAGGACAATGGTAGACAGGTTCTAGTTATCCTGCCTACCATTATTACAACCGTGAGGACAATGGTAGACAGGTTCTAGTTATCCTGCCTACCATTATTACAGCCGTGAGGACAATGGTAGACAGGTTCTAGTTATCCTGCCTATCATTATTACAACCGTGAGGACAATGGTAGGCAGGTTCTAGTTATCCTGCCTACCATTATTACAGCCGTGAGGACAATGGTAGGCAGGTTCTAGTTATCCTGCCTACCATTATTACAGCCGTGAGGACAATGGTAGGCAGGTTCTAGTTATCCTGCTTACCACTGTCCTCACGGCTGTAATGATGATCCTTGAATGTAAGACTTGACAAGATCACTCCTCAGTTTTCACAATAATCTTCCTAATACTAATATACGCTTCACTCAATACAACAGGAGATTTATAATGAAAACAGAGCAGTAAGTATCAAAATTGTGTTTTCAAATACGTCGTTTCGAAAGATGTCGACATATAGTAGCGGTAGTACAGGTGAGCGAAACGATGCTCAAATAATGTCTGCTTATAGCGTATCTGTTACCAGCATCAACTACGTTCGTGGCACTGCATCAACTCGGAAGATTTGCCTTCCAACTAAAATACTGAAAATCGCAATCGGAAAATTTTGGATATGCCAGACATTATTTTTCCTGAAAGCATAACAACCTTACCATGTTAAATTTAACTTTAAAGATCAAACTTCAAGCAACCAGTGATATTACTCGCCCGTCAGTTTTTAACTACTACGTACATCACATATGGTCAGTAATTTTTTCAAGCAATGAATTTCAATAGTGCTACAAAACACTGCCGTGATTACCCTCGTTTAGATGGTTATTGTGACACTGATAGCTGGCACTACTGGATACACCTGAAGCCAACACCTGCAGCAACACATGTGCTGCATCCCAGAGCACTTGTGGTGACACTTAGAGAAGATGACACATTAATACATCATCCTGTAAATTTTATGATGACTTAGGGTAGATGCCACATCAACACATCATCCTTGTGTTGACGCTCAAAACAACACATCAAGACATCATGCCAGGAGAGTAGATACAACACCCGCTAGCTGTTACATAACCTTCTTACCTGCTGACCTAGATTCACTCTCACTGCCTCAGCAGCTGCCACCTGTCAACACAGGAACCATCCTCTTAGTTTTAGCATAGCAGCAGGCGGCAGCTGCAGATAACGTGACATCACACAAGCTAGCGCAATTCAGAACTTCATTCTCGCCTCCGCTGAACAAGAAATGAGGGGATTCCATAGCACAAACTATCCGAGTTCTTGTACCACAAAGTAACAGCGTTGTACCACAAACTGCCAGTGTGGTACAACAAGCTGCCAGAATTCTAGAACAATCTACGAGTGATGTAAAACAAACTACTATTGTTCTTGTAGCTCAAATTACCAGTGTTGTAGAACACACTACCAGTGTTCTTGTAGCTCAAACTGCTATTGTTCTTGTAGTACGAACTACAAGTGTTATTGTAGTGCAAACTACCAGTGTTCTTGTAAAAGCTACCAGTGGTCTTGCAGTACAAACTACCAGTTGGACAAATTTAGATTTAGAAAGGACATAGGAAAGTACATACTAGTCAGGCAATACAGTCGTGGGTTAGTGGAACAAACTCTCAGGTAGCGTCACTGAGGCGAGAACTTTAGGTAGCTTTAAAAATAGCTTGGACGTGTGTCCTTAAGTCATCTGCTGTCCCTGTTCACCTAGCAGTAAATAGGTACCTGGATGTTAGTCGACTGGTATTGGTCGCATCCTGAGGACAAAATTAACCTAAGTTGCCCGAAATGCTCTTCATAAAAAGGGGGTTTTTATATAGCATGTCACTGGTGTCAGGTATGGTCTGAATTGGATTTATCATGTACTTGTAGAAATAAAGATTATTATTATTATTACTGAGTAGGTGTGGGAGGGCGGGAGTGGGACCTGCCTATCATGGGCCAGTAGATATCCTAAAATCCCTTAAACAATTTTTTATTGCGGTTTTTAATTTTATTTCATTTATATATTATCATTAACATCATTCATACCTTTGATATACCTTTCAAGGGATTTGAGAGTTTTGCTAATCCCGCAGCCTTGCCTGGTCTGGTGCTTGCCTGGTTAACCAGACTGCTGCTGGTGCTGGCGGCCCTCTGGCCTACATATGCACCACAGCCTGGTTGATCCAGGCTTTCTAATTAATATTACACATATTCAAAATACACATGCAAAACTTTGATGTTATAAAAACCAAGGATCCCCAATGGAAATAAGTCGCCTTGACTTTTTTAGGTTATCCTATGTAAACTACACATATGTCACTATACAGAATAAACACAGTGAAAATATGGTGAAATTCCAAGCGTTTCGTGATTTTTCACATTATCAAGGAATAATGGGAATGTATTAATCGTGAAAGTGCTTGGAATTCCACTATTTTTCTCACTGTAGTTATTTTGCATATTATGATATCACCTATTTAATGTGATCCTATTACATATATTTGGTATTGCATGATAGTTGTACTTATGTGTACTTGTACCTAAATAAACTTACTTAAAGCGAAAAGTCCTGTAGTATTTTCTCTCCACAGAATGATGAAAAAGACATTTGAAACACCTAGCTATCTTGCATGTCGAAATGTTTCGCCAGCACGACAGACTTCCTCTTTCCAATACCGAGTGGAAGCGGTAGTTGTTTTGACGTGATTAGTCCGTCACCCTAGTAGGATACGAATGGTATACAATACCGACAAGATGAGATTAAGACACATGTGCAACATCTGGGTATCTTTATTGTAGACGTTTCGCCATCCGGTGGCTTTATCAATACAAATTCTAGGACAATTTGAGGACAGTAGAACTATGTACAGAAGATGAGGTAATCAGTCCCTCAACCTAGGAGTAGGTGCGAAGAGCACCATAGTCGTGGGGATTCAGAATCTCCACGACTATGGTGCTCTTCGCACCTACTCCAAGGTTGAGGGACTGATTACCTCATCTTCTGTACATAGTTCTACTGTCTTCAAGTTATGTCCTAGAATTTGTCTTGATAAAGCCACTGGATGGCGAAACGTCTACAATAAAGATACCCAGATGTTGCACATGTGTCTTAATCTCACCCTAGTAGGAGCTAGTCAGTCTCTCAGACCTTAAAGCATAATCCATTCGGTCACACTTTGTCGGTATTACATACCATCAATAATAATAATAATAGTAATAATAATAATAATAATAATAATAATAATAATAATAATAATAATAATAATAATAATAATAATATACAAACCTAGAATATCCAAAGTTAGAAAAATACCTAATATTTTAATACATATTAGTAAACTACCTGACCAAAAAAAATATTTGCCAAGAAGAATTTACCATGAATTTTGTGCGAAACGAATATCGAAAAATGGACATTTCTAGGCGATAATTGGAAGGTGGTGAGAAAATGCTGCCTGGTAAGCACTAGTGAAAGCTGCCGCTGCCTCACACTAACCGCCTCAACGTTCTCCACACTTACCGACACACAAAAGGCCACCGCATATTACATTGTGTTAGCCAGTAACCCGTTCAAGGTAGGTGCCCTGATGCTGGCAATGGGCTCTTCATCCAAGAAGTTGGATCCAATCTGCCATTTCCAAGGCATTATGGCCCGTACTAGTTTAGTTTTCCCAGTAAAATAATAATAATTAAAAATGGAAAAAATGCCAACACTAGGATATTTTATTGGAAACGTTTCAGTCCTGGGACCTAACATTTAGAATGACGAAGATCACAGGACCGAAACGTTTCCAATAAAGTGTCCTACTTTTGCATTTTCTAGCTTTTTTACTACTGTTACTACTACTACTACTACTAATAATAACAATAATGCGCCCATAATACCTGTGGAAACAGTCATTTTAAATACAGACAACAAAGCTTTCAGATCAATGCGACATTATATTAAAAATGTCGTGATATAATGGATAAAATGTTCAAAAAACTTTTATTTTGAGGAAACTTTATTTGCTATTAACTGCAGAAACACACAGTATATTGGTAACATTTGTTAACACATACTATTTTTTTCCACACAAAATACACACGAGGAATATAAATATGAATAGGAATAGTTAATGTGTATTTTGTCGGGAGTTTCGTGCCATCACGACTTTTACAGAGCCAATGGAAATATGGCCAGGACCTCAATGGAAAAAAAAGTCACTGACTTTTTTTTAGGGGGTTATCCAAGATAATTTACACATATGCTGCTATGTATGATAATTTTTATGTCACTGTATTTATGGTTAGAGATTTGCCAGTATTTCCGGCCCGGGTCTTCTCCAGATGGTGACCCGGCGACTGTATTTATGTGTACCTGTACCTAAATAAACTTATTTGGCTGCAAAAGTCGTGATGGCACACAACACTCTGACAAAATAAACTTAAACTACGAACTGTAATTAAGTTTATTCAGGTACAGGTACACATAAATAGTTACACAAATTATCATACATAGTAATGTGTGTAAATTACCTAGGATAACCCAAAAAAGTTAGAGTGACATATTTCCATTGGCTCTGCAAAAGTCATGATAGCACTCAACTCTTGACAAAATAAACATTAACTACCAACTAAACTTCCACATTGCTGGCCTTAATAACTGCAACTCCAACACAAATTTAACTTAACGATACATCAAAAACAGGTCAACGAAGTTATTACGGGAAAATATTTACAAAATTAATTACGTTTAATAGCTGTTAACACCAATCAATTTCCCACTAGAACTTATGAGTTGAGCTCACTATGAAGCACAAAATATAAAATATAGAGCACAACGTGTACATATAATGATTAACAAATAGCAACTATGAATGGAAATTGTCTTTGTGCGGCGCTCAACGTGTTTGTCAGTTTCACCATCAGATGTCCTTACCGTCCACGACTGTCACTGGCTCCACCCCACCGCCGCCCAAGATCCGCCCACTGGTAACGTAAACTCTTGTCTCCGCCCCTTCCCGCTGGTTACCATGGAAACAACCTCGGCCATTGGCATGTCGGCCATCTTGGACCAGCATCAGCGCTGTTTACAAACACACGACAAACTGGCGAACTAAGCCAAAAGCGCGGGAAAACTTTTCATCACATTCCAACATTCCTGCCGTTTGGTATTTGAATTATTTTTTCTTACACATTTAAACTATTATAACCAACATACTGATATTACATTCTTTCAAAACATAAAGAACAGATAGTAAATACTTTTAAATAATTACTGAGTTGAGTTACTTAGCTATTTTAACTTTTAAGGTTAAATAATAAGATATTACAAGTACCCAATGGAAATATGTAACTGACTTTTTTTGGGGGTTATCCTAGGTAATTTACACTATGTATGATAATTGTACTTATGTATACCTGTGCCTAAATAAACTTACTAACTTATCTCAACAGTAACTTAGTGAAAGCACATAGGAATGCCATCAAGACGTAATGAACGACTCAATGACTAAACAGAAGAATGGACGAGGACTCGAACCGTGGTCCTGGAACATACACCCATGCTATATGCCAGAACCACCATTCAAATTCCCGCCCATTCTTCTGTTTATCTATATAGGCTGAGGGACTGACAGCCTCAAATCTACGACTTCAAGGGTGATGGACTGATTACATCGTCTTCACATCTCTATTGCTCCTGCCTACCTTCTGTACTCGACTGGAGAAGCCTACTGTTCAGGCGAAACGTTTCGGATTAAAGTTTCCTAACTGCTGCCTATGTGTCTTACTTACCAGACCCAGTGACACAAGACCTGCTAGTGTGTCTATGGAACCACTGACAGAAAACCTGCTAGTGCTACCAAAGAACCAATGATACAACTACTACTGCTACCACAGAACCGGTGACACAACACAAGCTAGTGTTACCATAGAACCACTGACACAATACCTGCCAGTGCTACCACAGAACCACTGAAACAACAAACAACTGCTAGTGCTACCACAGAACCACTGACAACACCTGTTAGTGCTACCACAGAACCACTGACAACACCTGGTAGTGCTACCACAGAACCACTGACAACACCTGCTAGTGCTACCATAAAACCACTGACGTAACACCTACTAGTGCTACCACAGAACCACTGACAACACCTGCTAGTGCTACCACAGAACCACTGACACCTGCTAGTGCTACCATAGAACCACTGACAACACCTGCTAGTGCTACCATAACACTGACGTAACACCTACTAGTGTTACCACAGAACCGCTGACACCTGCTAGTGCCACTGTAGAACCACTGACAACACCTGCTTACCTGGAGGTTATTCAGGGGATCAACGCCCCCGCGGCCCGGTCCACGACCAGGCCTCCCGATGGATCAGGGCCTGATCAACTAGGCTGTTACTGCTGGCCGCACGCAGTCCAACGTACGAGCCACAGCCCGGCTGATCCGGCATTGACTTTAGGTATCTGTCCAGCTCTTTCTTGAAGGCAGCCAGGGGTTTATTGGCAATTCCCCTAATGCTTGATGGGAGGCTTTTGAACAGTCTTGGGCCCCGGACACTTATGGTGTTTTCCCTTAGTGTACCAATGGCACCCCTACTTTTTATTGGGGGCATTTTGCATCGCCTGCCCAGTCTTTTACTTTCGTAGGGAGTGATTTCTGTGTGCAGATTTGGGACCAGTCCTTCCAGGATTTTCCAAGTGTAGATTATGGTATATCTCTCCCTCCTGCTAGTGTTACCGTAGAACCACTGACAACACCTGCTAGTGCTACCATAAAACCACTGACGTAACACCTACTAGTGCTACCACAGAACCACTGACAACACCTGCTAGTGCCACCGTAGAACCACTGACAACACCTGCTAGTGCTACCGTAGAACCACTGACAACACCTGCTAGTGCTACCATAAAACCACTGACGTAACACCTACTAGTGCTACCACAGAACCACTGACAACACCTGCTAGTGCCACCGTAGAACCACTGACAACACCTGCTAGTGCTACCGTAGAACCACTGACAACACCTGCTAGTGCTACCATAAAACCACTGACGTAACACCTACTAGTGCTACCACAGAACCACTGACAACACCTGCTAGTGCCACAGTAGAACCACTGACAACACCTGCTAGTGCTACCGTAGAACCACTGACTCAAGACTCGCTAAAGCTTGCTAGGATCATCCAAAGTTTTTTGCAAGTAATAATGTTTTATCCATAAGAGTGGACGCTTCAATTCCTTGGATCCCATTCCCTACAACAGCTACGAGGCACCTACCTCTCTTGAAAGTGTTAAATAAAATACTTCAATACTACTCATAAAGAAAAAACACAGACAGGTGTAAGTTTACAAGCAAGTTTATATGGTTGAATTTCGTATTATGTTTCGTATTCTACGTTTCGTATTTTACGTTTTCGGTAACAGTTTACCGCTGCTACTCAGCCCATTTTGCATGTTAATCACAGTCTGATTTGTAAAATAAAAATATTAACTTGGTTTTGAACCTGAGTTAAAAATTTGTTGTGCAAATGGTACAAAAAAAAAGTAAGCCACCTAACCTAACGAAACCTACCTAACCTAACCTAACGAAACCCACCTAACCTAACTTTAGCTAAAATAACCTAACCTAAAATAAGCTAGCGTTAGTAAACCTCCAAAATCCGTCCTGGCGAGTCTTTGTTTACATTCGGCCAGGTTTCAGCGCAACCGAAACTATTGCACTAATTTTCCTTAATATCTCCCAAAATAGCAATGTGTATAATATGTCTTATTCCAGTTTGTATGTACTGTGAAACAAACTAATACCCAAGTTCCCCGAGTAGCAGGAGGTAACCTTAGCCATGTTTCCTACAGATGCAATATTACAGTAAATTTTAGTGGAGCCAAATATATAATTATTTTAAATCATGTGGTGTTTATAATCATTTAGTGAGTTTAGTATATTTAATAGTATTAGTTTTTATTAGCTTTAATTTAGTAAAGATGAATTCGAGTTTAAGGTACGTAATTAAGTGGGACTTTTTTTCTGGTGGGTTTAAATAGTTACCAGGAACTCGGTCTGAGGACAGACCGAGCTCATTTACATATTATCATTAACATCATGTATATCTTTGATACACCTTTGAAGGGTTTCCAAAATTTTGCTACTCATGCAGCCGTGCCCTGGGCCAGCCTTGTTTTGTGTTTTCCTGATTAACCAGACTGCTGCTGCTGGCGGCCCTCTGGCCCATGGAACGGGTGGGGTTTGCACCCATGGCGAGTGAGTCCTGAAACTTCAGGCTTACGCACTGGTCTGTGAGTTTTAGCACTCACTTGCTATGGGTTCAAACCCCACCCATTCCGTGGTTTTCTTGTTGACTGATCAACTAGGCTGTTGCCGCCAGCAGCCTTCAGGTCTATCAAGCTACAGCAACGTGTCTGATCTGGTACTTGTTTCAAGAGGTAGTCTAATTTCCTCTTGAAACTTGTGGCTTTGTTGAGGCATATTTATATGTTTTCCAGCTGCGATATATCTACCGCCCTGCACGATACTCTCACCATATAACAATATTCACGAGGTGACAACACAAGTGATTTAAATAATACCATCAATGGCGTGACTTCTCTTGTTATGAGTTTTCACATTATTATTATTATTATCGGGAAATGCTAAATCCCTAGGGGTTGTACAGCGTCTGGGAAACAGGAGGCAATCAGGTCCATGGAAAAGTGGACAGGTTATATTCTTTCGATCATGAGACCCTCCCTGTACCTTTGAAGGGTTTCGAGAGTTTTCCTATTCCTGGAGTCCAGACATGGGCCAGGTTTATCTGCTGAGTGCCTGGTCAATTAAATTGTTGCTGGCGGTCCAGTGACCCACATATCCATCACAGCCTGACTGATCTGGCACCTGGAGGAAGTACTTTTTCAGTTTCCTCTTTAAAGACTCCAGCACTTGTCTTAGCAGTGTTTCTGATATCTTCTGGTAAAAGGTTAAATAGTCTGGGAACATCAATGTTAATACAATGTTCCTTTATTGTGTCCACGGCGCCCCTGCCTTTCACTGGGTTTATATGGTATTTCCTCCCATATCTTTCACTCCAGCATCCTGTTAATGAAGATCTGGGACCAGGTCCACGAGTACCTAGACGGATATATTATCATTCTCTCTCTCTCTCTCTCTTTCCGCTCCAGGGAGTACATATTTAGAACTCTGAGGCTTTTCCAGTAATTTAAATGCCTTACTGTCTTTGTGTAGGCCGTGAATAATGTTTTTATCTGTTCCAACTCTCTCCGTCCATCCATCTTCATACCACACGTTACATGCGCCCCTTTTCCAAACGTGTGAAGTCACTTGTTTTCAAAAATCTGCTTATACGGGGCTAAATGTATGTTTTATAGGTTATTTACTCTGTCATAACCTAACCTCCAAAAAATAATTGCAGAGAACGTTGGAAAACTGACGCTGGTGATCGCATTAGAATACGGGTCCCTGAAAATGAATTCAGCCACAACAGCAGTTAGAGAAACTTTATGAGGATATTTCGCCTTGTTCTGGACCATTATTAAGTCACAGGAGCTGTGACTGACAATGATACATGTCGGTCTAAAGCCTCGTTATAAGGTCCTCACTTATGTGAATGTTTTTCATGTATTGTTCCAGCCACGGTACTGTTGCAGCTAGGGTATTGTTCCAGCCTCGGTACTGTTCCAGCTAGGGCATTGTTCCAGCCACGATATTGTTCTAGCCACGGTACTGTTGCAGCTAGGGTATTGTTCCAGCCACGGTACTGTTGCAGCTAGGGTATTGTTCCAGCCACGGTACTGTTGCAGCTAGGGTATTGTTCCAGCCACGGTACTGTTGCAGCTAGGGTATTGTTCCAGCCACGGTACTGTTGCAGCTAGGGTATTGTTCCAGCCACGGTACTGTTGCAGCTAGGGCATTGTTCCAGCCACGATATTGTTCTAGCCACGGTAGTTTCAGCCAGGGTATTGTTCCAGCCACAGTACTGTTTCAGCCAGGGTATTGTTCCAGCCACGGTACTGTTCCAGCTAGGGCACTGTTCCAGCCACGATATTGTTCTAGCCACGGTACTGTTTCAGCCAGGGTATTGTTCCAGCCCCGGTACTGTTTCAGCCAGGGTATTGTTCCAGCCACGGTACTGTTCCAGCTAGGGCATTGTTCCAGCCACGATATTGTTCTAGCCACGGTACTGCTTCAGCCAGGGTATTACCTGGAGTTTACCTGGAGAGAGTTCCGGGGGTCAACGCCCCCGCGGCCCGGTCTGTGACCAGGCCTCCTGGTGGATCAGAGCCTGATCAACCAGGCTGTTGCTGCTGGCTGCACGCAAACCAACGTACGAGCCACAGCCCGGCTGGTCAGGAACCGACCTTAGGTGCTTGTCCAGTGCCAGCTTGAAGACTGCCAGGGGTCTGTTGGTAATCCCCCTTATGTATGCTGGGAGGCAGTTGAACAGTCTCGGGCCCCTGACACTTATTGTATGGTCTCTTAACGTGCTAGTGACACCCCTGCTTTTCATTGGGGGGATGTTGCATCGCCTGCCAAGTCTTTTGCTTTCGTAGTGAGTGATTTTCGTGTGCAAGTTCGGTACTAGTCCCTCTAGGATTTTCCAGGTGTATATAATCATGTATCTCTCCCGCCTGCGTTCCAGGGAATACAGTTTTAGGAACCTCAAGCGCTCCCAGTAATTGAGGTGTTTTATCTCCGTTATGCGCGCCGTGAAGGTTCTCTGTACATTTTCTAGGTCAGCAATTTCACCTGCCTTGAAAGGTGCTGTTAGTGTACAGCAATATTCCAGCCTAGATAGAACAAGTGACCTGAAGAGTGTCATCATGTTCCAGCCACGGTACTGTTTCAGCCAGGGTATTGTTTCAGCCACGATATTGTTCCAGCCACGGTATTGTTTCAGCCAGGGTATTGTTTCAGCCACGGTACTGCTCTGCTGGCTGAGGAGTCGTGTACCCCATATGTTAACAGTGTTCTCTCTATGTAGATAAATGGTTTAGAGACCCGATAAGTTAATAAATTAGACACATGTGCAACACTTGGGTATGCTTATTGAGGACACGTTAGTGGCTTCATCAGTTCAATATAAAGAAGAGTGAAGAGCAGGAGTTTGAGGTAATCAGTCCCTCAGCCTGGAGTCGATGTAATGAGTCCATCAATCTTGAAAAGACTAATGGCCTGATTACATCGACTCCAGGCTGAGGGACTATTACCTCAACATCTACAGTCTTCGCGTATCTTCCCTGGATTGAACCGATAAAGTCATTGGTTAGGGAAACGTCTTCAAATGAAAATACCCAGGTGTAGCACATGTGTAATCCCTCATCTTGCTGGTATTGTATAACATTATAATGGTAGCAGTAGTGCACGTAAATGGTGCACGTACACAGTAGTGCACGTAGTAACTACTACACTGTTCGTTATTATATTCCTGCCTACTGAAAAACAGTTTTATGTTTCACTTCTGTCTTTATCTGAAAATGTGCTTATATGTTTTTGTGCTATTAATGCGTTTATAATATAAACACGGTCGTGATACAAGTTTGCAAGATGTAAACAGGGATGAAATGTAATCAAAGTTGTAAACATCGCCAATAAGGAGTCCAAGAAACAGTCACAGGTATGTTGGGAAAAGGAACAAGATGCAAACCACTAGGACATTTTATTAAGAACCTTTCGGTTTTGGGACCTTGGTCACTCCAACCAACCTGTCATAACACAAACCATCTGTACCAATCACGGGTATGCTAGGTATGACGACACATAACCACCACTGCTAGCCCGGTGTAATGCATTCTGCTTCTCACCGAAAGTGGCCACAGTTGACGTTAATGAGGTATGTGGGGTAGTATTAAAAAAATGCAAAAGGGCACATGTCTCTGCCTGAGTGTTTATCAAGCCGACCAACGAGGGCAGAAGGTCATTGCTGCTCGGTGAAAAAATGATGTGTCTTAGTAAAAGGCACATTAAGGATACTGGAGGTAACAAATAACTAGGGGAAGTACTCCCTTGTGGGTGCTGGCACCCATGTGTTGGGGTCACCAGTGACAGTTAATAGCGAGGCTCATATCAGGAGGCAGCAGCACTCCACCCGCCCCACCTCCACCCTCTTTACTGGTATATAACACACCCAGCCTGCCGCTAATACCAACACCCTCACCCTGGTATATTGGTCCTCTGCTGCAGCTGCCACCACCAGCCACCACTCGTGGGAGTTAACACCCATCCTGCCTCTCCACCAGGCATAGATGCTTGCTTTTTGGCTGCTCTCCCTTGACCAGTAAGTGCCTGTCAGTGACAGGCTATCTGCTTCACACTATCTGCTGTTCAACACACCTGAGGATATTACTACTACTATTGTACTCTTTATTACCATTTATTAATTTTGTGAATGACTCTAATGTCAATAAATCACTGAACACTAGTGTAATTTGCTTATCTCAATCCCTAAAGACAAGATGTGCTTCCGGAATATTTTTGACTACCGCCCCTGAGGCAATGTGTGGGTACAGAATAAACACAAATGCAGTTTAATGCGATCCTTTATTGACTATGTTTGGCCCACACAATGGGCTTCATCAAGTCACAAACAGATCTACCTGGGTAAAGAGTACATGAATATATGTAGTGTGGAGAACGTTGGATAGGTTGTATTTGAGAGGGACCCGTGTAGGTGTCTCTCAAATACAACCTACCCAACATTCTCCACCTGACTCTCCACACTATATATACACTCAAGTACCCTTTACTCAGGTAGATTTGTTTGTGACTTGATAAAGCCCACTGTGTAGGCGAAACGTTGTCAATAAAGGATAGCATTAAAATGCATTTGTTTATTTTTTACTGTGTGGGTACTTTATACCATTTATCTCCCTCGGGGCAATGTGTGAGTAAAAAATAAACTAAAGACATTAACATCAACACCTCTGATATTTTATTACATTAATGGTGCACAATGCTGACGAGAGGTATCGCCTGTTCAGCAGGCATCTTTAGTCGAATTACAAGTGCGACAACGGAAGACGTAGAGATGTAGATATAATGAACTTCAATTATTTATTAACTTCAACTTCACTAACCTACGTAACTGGGTTCACGAACTCGCTAAAAGATGACTTAAAAACAAAGCTTCCTATACGGAACTCATCCCAGTAACTTGTATATTGTTAAGTAAAAGGACACAGATACAACTAATGTGACATTTTCGTGCACTACAATTCAATGTCACATTAGTTGCACACGTGTCCTTATACCCATCAGTCTGTTGGTAATTCTACCATTATTACTAATTTGTATATTAATACCATGCTTACCTAGATGTACTAACCTATTTGTGATTACAGGGGTTGAGTCTTAGCTCCTGGCCCTAGGGGCCATATAACGTGGTCCATAAGCCCAGCCCCCTCAATGAACGCAAAAGGAATAGTGCAGTGAGGCACAAGTTTCTACTGCAGTTAAATATCAGCACTAAAGATTCGACTCCAATCTAGGGAGGTATGCTCCAGTTATCACGTGGCAACTAATATTTTAATTTTTTCAATTAAACGATGTCTAAAGAGCACCTACAGAGACTAAAACCGATTCATACCTTCCAGTACGATACATCAGCTTTGAAAGTTTAAAATCAATCAGAAGAGGCATTCTGTAGTTATCGCACGGGTACCAATGTCCCGTGTCGGACATGGAATGTGTCAGTTGTGGATGAGACTGGCAGTGTCGGACAAGAGGTGTGCCATTTGTTATATATGTGTAATTAACAAGTTTTCTGGATGAGTGGGTCACGGCAGAGAGAGAGAGAGAGAGAGAGAGAGAGAGAGAGAGAGAGAGAGAGAGAGAGAGAGAGAGAGAGAGAGAGAGAGAGAGAGAGAGAGAGAGAGAGATAGATAGAGATAGATAGATAGATAGAGAGAGAGAGAGAGAGAGAGAGAGAGAGAGAGAGAGAGAGAGAGAGAGAGAGAGAGAGAGAGAGAGAGAGAGAGAGAGAGAGAGAGAGAGAGAGAATCATTTTCACAGAATTCAGGTTCACAGAACAGCGAATACAGCGTAATCTGAAAAACCCCACAGCAGCCACCACACCCAGTCAACATACAACACAACCACAACACCCACTACCATCTATATTATGAGGTACACCAGCCACTGTATCATCCTGACTACACACACATACACACACACACACACACACACACACACACACACACACACACACACAGTGAAGAGGCGGGGCCAGGAGCTGAGTCTCGACCCCTGCAACCACAATTAGGTGAGTACACACACACCCTACCATGGTTACAAAGTGAGTAAGGTTGTGGAGAGTAAATTAGAGAAATGAAGTGTGTGATGGTGTGTAGTTGTGAGGGTATTAGTTGTGAGTGTGAGGGTGGTGTGTCACGGTGTGTAAGAAGTGAGAGGGTGTGCTGGGAGTGTGCTACAGTACGAGACAGGGTAGGCAGTTTAGAATATACGCACTGAGAAGAAGAACCCTCAGCACAATATAAAAACACTGTGCCAACAACTAACTTGCTGCCATCAGATATCAGAAACACCTGCACACATATTTTAAAACGTTTAGGTCCTGGAACTTTGCTCACTTCTAGCAAGTTAAACCATTGTTCAATGTCTTGGTGTTTAATTTATTTCTTAAAACAATTTGTCGGTAACTATTATCTCCATTACCAAGGTTTACATCAGAAATATTGCCTTAAAATTTAAATAGTGGGAATTTTCAAGAGGAAATTGGATACGTTACAACTGAGAGATCAACTAGACTGTGATGGCTATGCAGACCAATGGTCTACAAGTAACAAGAGCCTGGAAGATGACTGAGTAAGTTATTGAAGTTGTGGGCGGCGACCTTGAGGTTGTGGGCGGCGACCTCGAGGTTGTGGGCGGCGACCTTGAGGTTGTGGGCGGCGACCTTGAGGTTGTGGGCGGCGACCTCGAGGTTGTGGGCGGCGACCTCGAGGTTGTGGGCGGCGACCTTGAGGTTGTGGGCGGTCTTAGTTCCCGTAAACAATCTTCTGCATATAACGTTATGTCAATCGTCAGTTCTGAAATTTTCACTTAATCCAGACTACCACAAAACATTTTTACATAAGTACAATACCTAGTTATTATCTCTCCCTCTATTTTTTTTTCTCTCTCTCTAAGAAGCCCATGGAACAAGAGGTTATGCAGAGCTCACTGTCATTAATACAATCACCGCTAGCACGCACACTACAACACTTAGTTAAAACATCGCAAAAAATGTAACTCAATTCACACACACATGTAGTCAATAAAACAATACTCATACACACACAGTCACAATAATTTAATTTAAGAGTCCATTAAAACCTGACATAAACCACAGTGAGTTATTTATGTCAAATGTTTCTACACACACACACACACACACACACAGGGAGAGAGTGAACCTAGTTACGACCAGCGAAGAAACGGGACCAGGAGCTACGACTCGACCCTTGCAACCACAAATAGGTGAGTACACACACACAGCGAAGAGACGGAGACAGTAGCAGTGAATCGACCCCTGCAACCACAAATAGGTAAGTCAAGTATTCAGGGGCAGGACTGTAGGTGGTTGTGTTATACTTGGGATGGACATCCTAGATTAGGTAAGATTTGTCAGGAAACAGGACAAGTGTTTCTTGAGTCGGGTCTTAGTCATACTGACCCAGACAACCTAGCATCATAGGAGAGTCGGTGGAAGACCTGGTCATATAACCAAGAGTTCAACTGACAAACCACCACCACCAATACTCTCAGTACTCCGGTTACAACATTCGTAGACAACACTAAGCAGCTGAAGCCTCCAGTATAGAGTTAATGCCTCACACACACACAGATCAACATGTTCTGGCACCACTGGTGAGTACAGATTTGAACGTTTCCTGGTTATGTTTCATTGTTTCCTGGCCAGATTTAAAGCGGCTATTTGCTTAAATACTTAAATACCTATTTAATATGTTTATTTAACCTAACATAACCTTACCAACCTAACTTACAATAAAGTAAACTACCCCAACTTAACCTTCAATAAAGGAACCTTCCCCAACTTAACTTAATCAATAACGTAACCTACCCCAACTTAACATACTCTAACCTAAGATAACCTGACTATCTAACCAAATCTAAGAAAATCTAAACTAACCTAACTTTTAATAAGGAAAACAGCATTCGGTATCTTCTTTCTAGAGAGAAGTGTCTTGTAGAGCTGATTCTCACAGGAGGAGAACCAGACATCCATGACATAACCCAGTAATGTGGAGGAGCGGGGAGAGAGGAAGGGAGGTGTAGGGAGAAGGAAGGGGAGGTGTAGGGAGGAAGGGGAAGGATATAGAGAGAGGGAAGAGAGGAGCACACTCCTACACATAGCAACAACGAAACATCACAACTACTAAGCCACACAAAGAAACAACATCATAACCACTAAGCCATAAAGAAACATCACAATCACTAAGACATACAAAAAGAAACATCACAACAGCTAAGCCACACGTAACAAAGAAACATCACAACAGCTAAGCCACACGTAACAAAGAAACATCACAACAGCTAAGCCACACGTAACAAAGAAACATCACAACAGCTAAGCCACACGTAACAAAGAAACATCACAACAGCTAAGCCACACGTAACAAAGAAACATCACAACAGCTAAGCCACACGTAACAAAGAAACATCACAACAGCTAAGCCACACGTAACAAAGAAACATCACAACAGCTAAGCCACACGTAACAAAGAAACATCACAACAGCTAAGCCACACGTAACAAAGAAACATCACAACAGCTAAGCCACATGTAACAAAGAAACATCACAACAGCTAAGCCACACGTAACAAAGAAACATCACAACAGCTAAGCCACACGTAACAAAGAAACATCACAACAGCTAAACCACACGTAACAAAGAAACATCACAACAGCTAAGCCACATGTAACAAAGAAACATCACAACAGCTAAGCCACAAATAAACATCACAACCACTGAGCTATACATAACAAATAAACATCATAACTAAGCCACACGAACAACATAACACCTAAGCCACACAAAAAAACAATAACCAAGCCACACAACATAACTAAGCCACACATAACAAACAACAACATAACTAAGCCATAAACATACCAACCACTAAACCACACAAAGAAACAACATTACCACTAAGCCACACATAACAAACAACACAAGCACTAAGCCACACATAACAACACAAGCACTAAGCCACACATTACAAACAACACAAACACTAAGCCACACATAACAAACAACACAAACACTAAGCCACACATAACAAACAACACAAGCACTAAGCCACACATTACAAACAACACAAACACTAAGCCACACATAACAAACAACACAAGCACTAAGCCACACATAAACAACACAAACACTAAGCCACACATAAACAACACAAACACTAAGCCACACATAAACAACACAAGCACTAAGCCACACATAACAAACAACACAAGCACTAAGCCACAAAAACAACACAAGCACTAAGCCACACATAAACAACACAAACACTAAGCCACACATAAACAACACAAACACTAAGCCACACATAACAAACAACACAAGCACTAAGCCACACATTACAAACAACACAAACACTAAGCCACACATAAACAACACAAGCACTAAGCCACACATAACAAACAACACAAGCACTAAGCCACACATAACAACACAAGCACTAAGCCACACATAACAAACAACACAAGCACTAAGCCACACATAAACAACACAAACACTAAGCCACACATAACACAAACACTAAGCCACACATAAACAACACAAGCACTAAGCCACACATAAACAACACAAACACTAAGCCACACATAAACAACACAAACACTAAGCCACACATAAACAACACAAGCACTAAGCCACACATAAACAACACAAACACTAAGCCACACATAACAAACAACACAAGCACTAAGCCACACATAAACAACACAAACATTAATCTCAGTAGTAGTACCAGTTCCTAGTAACCAGTTACCAGTAACCAGTGTACCAGTAGATGACTCACTACCAACCGTCTGTGTGAATCATTTACTGTATTCATATTGCTGCTGACCATAGCAGGATTTCAAACATCCTCACCCGTAGGCACTCATGGGTCAGTCAGGCTAGGGAGCAGAGAGAGGCAGGATGGCTGTTGGCGCCTTTCCCATACTTTCCGTTATATTATACGTACTACCAGCCTACGTGAGTATTCTTACCCTATCCACATATCGAAAACCCACATGACAAATGGTGGCAGTGGTGGGATGCGTGGATTTAAGGGTATTTCAGACATTAGAAGACTGTGAGTAGCTGGCAGGTCAAAGGTGAACCATCCGCCACCTCCAGCTAGCAGCTTACCCTCAGCACACCACCCTGTGTACTCCAGCCTGCAAGCCTGTTGCAGCCGTTTTTCAAGCTTCCTGGCTTAGTTCGTGTGCTAATTACTTCAATCTCCGAGGGGTTGATCCGGATTTTGCAATTAAGCCAGCCAAGCCAGACTGTGGAAGTGAACGCCAGTCAGCCTATCATCCAGCCTGTCTCTTGTCATCCACCTGCTCCTTCATGCTGTGTGCATCGTTACACGTCTTCCAGTCAGCCATTCTCGTGGGTTAAGCCAGTCAGCCATCCCAGCTTCTAACCCAGCTGAGAGAGAAAAGTAAGCCACCCAAGTTCCTCTGAAGTATTGTTTCATATATCGCTTGTGCTTGGATGCTGGTAAGAGTGGTCTTCATCAACCCTGTGGCATTGTGATTTAGTTAAGCCACCTTGTGCGTGGTGAGAAGTGTGTGGCAGTGAGAGCGCACAGGGCCAGCTTGTTCCGCTGCCCCCACCACCACCCAATCACACCACCACCCGCCACTATTCACTCATCTACCTGTGGGGTTTTCCACCCTTGTACCGGGTCCTAATACTGTTTTGGCTCACATAATTGGTCAAGAGATTGTAGCTGAGCGCCAACGATAAAGCCAGTTATGTGAGTTCACCTAGAAAGCGCATTTCTTCTGAGGACAGTGTGAGTGTAGGCGTCATCTCCCGCATAGGACAAGCTTCACCTCATCACTCGTCACCATCACCGTCTACCACTCCAGACTTCAGTGATAATTTTCTGTTTAGAGACATTTTCTTGCATTTAAAGACATTTGCGTGTGTGAAACATTTACAGTGAATTTCTTGTGTACTCTAAGCCTTGTGTTTTCAGTGAAGACTCAGTGTTTCTTTGACTCATTAATTATTTTTGCAATATTTTTCAGTGTTATCGCTCATCTCATATTTTTTTATCTGTGTTTTTTTATGCTACTCTCTGTCTGTAGTAAGTATTATTGTGTAGTGTACCAGTCAGTCACTCCGTGTGAAGTAATTCATTTTTTTTTATCTTGTATTCTTTCAGCATTGTATTCTCCAGTATTTGTCATTGTAGTTCATGCAGTGATATCCACCCCAGTATACCAAATTATCCATTTATTTCTGTATACCTTTTTTTCGTATGCCAGCAGTGTCTCATTCCTCTAATTTTTTCGCAGACTTGTGTACCATTATTTTTGCCAGCAATTTTTGTCATATCAGTCACAGCAAGATTTTGTTGTAAGAATATACAAAAAAAAAAAAAAAAAAAAAAAAAGAAAATGAATACGTGAATATGTGTGTGTGCCCTGCCACTTGTAAGTGTTGTGTGCCCCGCCACTTTTAAGTGTTGTGTGCCCCGCCACTTGTAAGTGTTACACTTCCAGTTTTGTTTCTTGTTTTATTTTCATTCATATTTTTCATATTTCTTTGAACAAATTCACTCTTAGTGTAATTTCAATTTCTTTTTTAACGTAAAGTGTTTTCTTTACTCTGAGTAAATTGTTTTGTCTAATTTACAATTAAGAGTTAAAGTGTTCAATCAGTTTTTCTTCATATTTTTATTTTATTATTTAATCAACATTTTCCCAGTGTAACTTTTATTACTGCATTGATTATTTCTGCGTCTTATTTTGTTGCACTTGTTCTGCAGTGAATTATTTTGTTGCACTTGTACTGCAGTGAATTATTTTCTTTTATTGTTTTTATGCATTATTATTCTCAGTTCATTATTGTTTGAGTCTTGTTTTTCATTTTATTATTTTTCCTGTCATTGTCTTTGTATTATATTTTAATTTTGTTTATGCATTCTTGGAAAATATTTAAACTTCCCAGTTATCTCTCTTTGCATACAATTTAGTGATTTTATTTTATACTTTTTACATTGATTTACAGTTTTATTAGTTAATTTCTTTATTAGCAAGAGTACAGACAGCTCATTTTGCATTTAATTCAGTCTCCAGTAATATATTTTTACTTGTAAATTTCAATGTATTTTTTTTATCTTGTCCAGCAGTCCTTTACATTGAGTTGTCCTTCCTCTTGCAGTGTCTCTTAGACATTTTTTTTTATTACTTCTGCAGAATTAGTTGCATCTCTTTTATTTCAATTTTAACATTTTATATCATTTTTTTATTGTTCATTATTTTTGCCTTTGTTCTTGTGCAACTTCTTTGCCATTATGTCTCACATACTGTCAAGTGATACTTTAGTGAATGTCGACACTCAGACCTCTCAGGCTACTGCTGCTGTCATCAGTCCTCACAGTTCCTTATCGACTGACAGACCGACCCAGACACTGAGACACTACAGTTTTACTCGTGATTCCCTTGATGCGTTACCTTTATTAAATGGCCATGTACATAGTCTTGAAGCATGGTTTACTGCCATTCGTTCTCGTGTTAATGCTCTAGTTGAAGGTCCTCCTTCTGAGGAAAGTCTTATCAGACTTGCAAAAGAAGCTCTTCATCGATCCCCTGCTGCTGTTCACGTTGTTGATCTCCTTGATATGCGAGACTTCAGGAATCTTACTAAGTGGTCACAATATGAGGAACTGATTCGTTCTTTCCTTGTACCAGTAAAAACAGCTGATCCATATGTCGTTCTTGGGGAACTAGTGAATGCTACACCCATGAATGAATCGTTGAGTGCATTTGCTGTTAGATTAGACAAACTTTTATCATCATTTATCAATGCTGTCCAGTCCTCAGCTTTTGTCCCTGACGAGGATAAACCATCCACAGCGTCATTTGCTAAAATAGCAGCTTTTGGAGCAATCAAAGAACTAATGCCGCCTGCTTCCGTGTGTGCTTATGAGGCTAATCCTCCAACTGTGACGATGGAACCCCTTACAGCCCTAAATCATGTACGTTCCTTGTGCCCCCAGGGTACTTTCCCATGTATCAAAAGTAATTTCACACCTATGCCTCAGTCTGCACCACCTCTTGTTTGCGCCACAGCGACAAATCGTGGTCGTCAACCATCTCAGCGATCACCAAGGACCAGTGTACAGAGTCATTATAAACCTCGTAGTATTCATAGTACATTCAGTAACCATAGTCAGCGGACTTGTTACAACTGTGGTTTCCGTGGCCATATTGCAATTAATTGTCCTGATAGTTACCCTAAGAGGCGTCGTACTGATGATGAGTACCAGTCAGATCTTCCCTACTGTACTTATCATAGAATACATGGACATGACACATCTGAGTGCAATGCTCTCTACAACCTTCAGTACTCTAGGTCTCTCCGTGGCCGTTCCAACCGCAGAACCCTTAGAGGAAACAGATATCGTGGTTCTCAAAATAACCAGAACCAGGCTCATTCTTCCAATTCTCAAAATAACAAGAACCAGGCTCATTCTTCCAATTTGGGGGAATTCGAGCGCCCCAGTCAAACCGTCCCATGGTGACAGTAGGTGATAATGAGTACACCATCCCCGTTCACAATTCCTTTGAAGCCTTAAGCAGTCTCGAGAATGACAATCCTGCTGATGATGTTGCTTCACATGTCTCTGACATAGATGATTTTGGGGATGAAGTGGAACAAATCTTTGCTGATGAAAATCCACCTTTTTGTTTGCACATAACTTCCAATGCAACCATAGGCCCTATAGTGCAAGCATCTGTTCATAATGCGCCCGTTCATTTGTTCATGGACTCTGGTACGCAAGTCAATATTATCAGGTCTAGTTTGTTTAGGGATAAGCAGTTACGACATGTCCTTCTCATAGAACCGACTCATGTGTCCTCCCTTAGTGGAGTAGCTGGTTCTCACCTGCGTGTCCGAGGTCGGACTTCCCTAACTTTTTCTGTCCAAGGTAGAGACTTCACTGCTTCTTTCCCTGTTGTCGACCAGATTACTTTCCCTGGTGACCTTCTATTGGGTTTTGCTTCCATGCGAGACTTGCGCATTGTGCTCGACCCTTATCGATGGCATGCCCAAATTGATGACTTGATCGTACCATTTTGGGGTTACCAGCTTGGTTCCAAGATCTGCCATACTGCCGCAGAGTATGACATTCAAATTAAGTCCTTACAGGCCAGTGCATTTTCCAGTAGCGTACCCAAGCGGTCAGGCACTGATGATCCTGTCACTCCTGTCTGTGTTCCTGCAACTTCAGACTTGCAAGATAGTGTCCAGTTACCTCAAGTGTCCGAGGATGCTCTGACTACCTTGAGTGCTGAGCCTATCCCTGCAATGTCTGCTAGTTCAAGTAGTAGTTTCTCCACAGGGGACGCCTTGTCGGAAAACAATTACTTGCAACTAGTAATGCCATCTCTTGTTGATGTCACATGCCGTCTGCAGAAAGACGTTTCTGTCGCAGCTAGTGCCCTCACTAGAGTGTCTGTTGTTGTTCCTAGTGTTCCAGATGGTGATAACGTCCTAGTTGACAGTGATTCTTGCAAAGTAAAAGGTCTATTTGTTGAACCATCCTTACATGTTGTAAGAGATAGTAAGATCCATTTCTTCCTAGCTAACACTTCTGGTCACAGTGTTCGTCTCAGAGCAAATACCAATCTTGTTGACCTTCTTCACTATCCTTACCCTGTTCAGGTAGAGGATGAGTTGTCACCTGACCAGTGGGTCGGTGCTATTTCTACCGGGGAGACCTCATCCACTTCACTGGATCAATCTGTTCCACCAGTTGAGGAGAAACACATAGCTCCCACTGACTTCCCAGATGAAGTCAAGCGTTTGTTGACTCTGTTGAACAAACGTCCTAAAGCCATTGCCTTACCAGGTGAGAAGATGGGTATAACGAACTTATTGTCCCATCGTATTCCACTTGAACCTGGTACTAGACCTATCTACATACCTGCGTACACAATGCCTCATTCACAAGTTGCTGTTGCAGAAGAATTGATCAATCAAATGCTTGATGATGGAGTTATTGCACCTAGCAATTCACCTTGGAATGTGCCCTTGATCCTAGTACCTAAGAAGGATGGTAGTTGGCGCCCAGTGATTGACTTTAGGAAGTTAAATGCGAAAACTATTCCAGATCGCTTCCCACTTCCTGTACTGGGTGATCTTTTACGTAACATCGGAGATAACAAAGTCTTTTCAACCCTGGACTTGTTACAAAGGTTTTGGCAAGTCCCTCTTCACGAGGACAGCCAAGAGCTAACTGCATTCTCCACTCCTACAGGTAATTATCACTTTCTCCGTATGGCGTTTGGATTACGATCCTCCCCTATCACATTCTCAAGGCTCATGACTAATATCTTTAGAGGTCTCATAGGTAATGCACTTATGGTGTACTTAGATGACGTAATCGTCATGTCTAAAGACGTGGATACACACTTGAAAAGACTTGAGGTAGTACTTGGTAAGCTTGAAGAAGCCAATTTAAAGATCAAACTGTCTAAATGTCAATATTTCAGATCAGAAATTAAGTTTCTTGGTCACGTAGTCACTCCTAGAGGGGTTACGACTGACCAAAGTAAAGTAACTGCAGTACTAAATTTTCCAACTCCCAAAACTGCTGATGCCGTAAGATCCTTTGTGGGCTTAGCAGGTTTTTATAGATCTTTCATTGCCAATTTTTCTTCTATAGCTGCTCCTCTAACTGAGTTGCTTAAGAAAGATGCTCCTTTTGTTTGGACCTTCCGTCAAAAAAGAGCATTCCAAACTCTAAAAGAAAAACTAACATCTGCTCCAATTTTGAAATTTCCAGATTTTTCTAAGCCCTTCTATCTGACTACTGATGCTAGTTCTATTGGCATAGGTGCCGTACTAGCTCAGAAGACTGATGGCAAGTACAACGCAGTTGCATTTGCTAGCCGAGTCCTTACGAAGGCTGAACGTAATTATACAGTAACTGAGCAAGAAGCTTTAGCAATAGTATGGTCTTTAAAGCACTTCCAAGACATTATTTATCAGTACTCTGTTTATGTCTTGACAGACCATGCTCCACTGATACCTTTATTCCAGAACAAACAACCTACTGGAAGGTTAGCCAGATGGACCTTGACTAACAACCTACTGGAAGGTTAGCCAGATGGACCTTGACTATCCAAGAGTTCAATCCCACCTTTGAACACTTACCTGGCAAGTCAAATGTAGTCGCAGATGCCTTATCGCGACATGTTAGTGTACTAACTGCAGACCCTCCATTTAGTGCTGATGATGTCAAGAATGCTCAACGAACAGATCCCATGTGGTCTGGTGTGATTCGATTCCTGCTCCAGGAAGATCTTATTCTGACTGTGAAGCCACCAGCACCCATCAGTGACTTTGTCATGAACCAAGAATTACTGTATCGAACAGCCGAGTTGGGTACTCCTAGCAGAAGAGTATACCAGTTAGTAATTCCACATTCACTAGTAAATGTAGCCTTACAGCTAGTTCACGATGTACCAGGTGTTGCACACCCTGGTATGGATTGTTCAGTAAAACAAGCCAGATTGAAATACTTTTGGCCTTGTATGGCAACTGATATTTCTGAGTATGTTAAGAAATGTAGTGTCTGCATGCAACATGAAGGTAATGCTAATGGTCCTAATCCAATCCAGGTGTATCCAACCACTAGCGAACCGTGGGAAAGAGTTGCGCTAGATTTGTTAACTAATTTCCAATGTTCCCTCCAGGGCAACAAACATCTATGTGTTATGGTAGATCATTTCACCAGATATTGTGAGTTAGTTCCTATTGCAGATAAGACTGCCAAGACAGTAGCTAAAGCGTTTAAAGAACGCATTATCTGCAGGCATACCACCCCTAAGTCCCTAGTAACAGATAATGGAGGTGAATTCTGTAATGAGATTCTTGAAAATTTCTGTACCTTGTACAAGATCTCTAAATCCACCATTGTTCCTCATCATCCTGCCAGCAATGGGTTAGCGGAACGTACCAATAAGAAAGTACTTGATGTCTTGAGAGCCACTATCAATCCCAACAGTGAAACTTGGGATGAAGTTATACCTGATGTGCAGTGTGCTATAAATTCTGCTTACAATGTTTCCATAGGTGACACTCCACATTATGCATTGTATGGTGTAGATAAACGTTTGCCTTATGAGTTGTTATATTCTAATCCAAAACGAAATTACAACCCTGATGATTTCATAGCAACTCGTACCAGCTTAGCTCAAGGTGTTTTTAAAAGAATCCGTGAAACACTTCATAAATCAACAGCAGAATTTACAAGAGTCGCAAACACTCGAGCAAAGCCATCCAAAATCAAAGTAGGTTCGAGAGTTATGCTGACTAACTTTAACAAAACGTCTGCAATGCCTAAGCTTGATCAAAAGTTTGTTGGTCCTTATCGAGTAGTTGAACATATCACTGGTAATAAGTATAAGGTTAGAGAAATTAGTACTGGTCAGTATAAAGAATCGCATTTAGATCATATGAAGTTAGTATGTGATGATAATGATGTTCCAACCCAGACTAATGTGACAGACTCTGACAATCCTCCTGATCCTGTACTCTCTACCTCTGATACTCAGTCAGACGATCAACCTGAATGTCGTTATTCCCTGCATACACGACAGGTATTGAGAAATCCTCAAGTATCATTTGTAACTACCAATTCAGATTTGCCTCAAATACAGCATGAGTTAGCCAGTGCAACAGAGTTTGATCCTCCCAGAGATGACACCCATTCTGCATATATCAATCTCACCCTAGCAGAGTTGGGGTTAAATGTAAATAACCTGTATAGATGAATAATTACAGTATCAACTTATCAGTATTCAAGAATTTTTTTGTGTGTTCACGTTCTCTCCGAATTCTGAGAGTTAACAGTCTAGATTTGAGTGCACCGAATCTGCCTTTCTGTTAAACACTTCTTTCTTTGTATATATTCCTTCCTCAGAATCCATAGATCACATGAATATAGATCGATCGATCAAATTTTTTTTATAACTTCTATTGTGTAATCTCAACGTTGAGTTTCATTCGATGAGTTGTGCTATATTATACCTTGTATTGCATTACAGTTTCACTTATGTAAGCTTCCATTCCAATATTCTACTTATGTATGTTATAATGTTCAATTGTTGTGTACTTTGACATTGTATAGAATCAGCCCAAGCCGCACACCTGCCATCTCTAGTTTGTATTAGTTGTATGTTGGGACGACATACGTTAGCGTCGCCGAGCTCTCAGTAGTAGTACCAGTTCCTAGTAACCAGTTACCAGTAACCAGTGTACCAGTAGATGTGTCATGTGGGTTTCGAAAACGTGGATAGGGTAAAAATACTCACGTAGGCTGGTAGTACGTATAATATAACGGAATGTGTGTGAAGCGCCAACAGCCGACCTGCCTCTCTCTGGCTCCCTGACTAGACTAACTGACCCACCAGTGTCTATGGGTGAGGTGGTGTTTGAAATCCTGGTATGGTCAGCAGCAATATGAATACAGTCAGTGATTCACGCAGAGACGGTTGGTAGTGAGTCATCTACTGGTACACTGGTTACTGGTAACTGGTTACTAGGAACTGGTACTACTACTGAGAGCTCGGCGATGCTAACGTATGTCGTCCCGACATACAACTAATATAAACTAGAGATGGCAGGTATACGGCTTGGGCTGATTCTATACAATGTCAAAGTATACAACAATTGAACATTATAACAGTAGAATATTGGAATGGAAGCTCACGTAACTGAAACTGTAATGCAATACAAGGTATAATATAGCACAACTCATCGAATGAAACTCAACATTGAGATTACACAATAGAAGTGATAAAAAAAAAATTTGATCGATCGATCTGTATTCATGTGATCTACGGATTCTGAGAAAGGAATATATACAAAGAAAGAAGTGTTTAACAGAAAGCAGATTCGGTGCACTCAAATCTAGACTGTTAACTCTCAAAATTCGGAGAGAACGTGAACACAAAAAAAATTCTTGAATACTGATAAGTTGATACTGTAATTATTCATCTATACAGGTTATTTACATTTAACCCCAACTCTGCTAGGGTGAGACTGACTTATGCAGAATGGGTGTCATCTCTGGGAGGATCAAACTCTGTAGCACTGGCTAAATCATGCTGTATTTGAGGAAAATCTGAATTGGAAGTAACAAATGATACTTGAGGATTTCTCAATACCTGTCGTGTACGTAGGGAATAACGACATTCAGGTTGATCGTCTGACTGAGTATCAGAGGAAGAGAGTACAGGGTCAGGAGGATTGTCAGAGTCTGTCACATTAGTCTGGGTTGGAACATCATTATCATCACATACTAACTTCATATGATCTAAATGCGATTCTTTATACTGACCAGTACTAATTTCTCTAACCTTATACTTATTACCAGTGAGATGTTCAACTACTCGATAAGGACCAACAAACTTTTGATCAAGCTTTGGCATTGCAGACGTTTTGTTAAAGTTAGTCAGCATAACTCTCGAACCTACTTTGATTTTGGATGGCTTTGCTCGAGTGTTTGCGACTCTTGTAAATTCTGCTGTTGATTTATGAAGTGTTTCACGGATTCTTCTAAAAACACTTTGAGCTAAGCTGGTACGAGTTGCTATGAAATCATCAGGGTTGTAATTTGGTTTCGGATTAGAATATAACAACTCATAAGGCAAACATTTATCTACACCATACAATGCATAATGTGGAGTGTCACCTATGGAAACATTGTAAGCAGAATTTATAGCACACTGCACATCAGGTATAACTTCATCCCAAGTTTCACTGTTGGGATTGATAGTGGCTCTCAAGACATCAAGTACTTTTTTATTGGTTCTTTCCGCTAACCCATTGCTGGCAGGATGATGAGGAACAATGGTGGATTTAGAGATCTTGTACAAGGTGCACAAATTTTCAAGAATCTCATTACAGAATTCACCTCCATTATCTGTTACTAGGGACTTAGGGGTGGTATGCCTGCAGATAATGCGTTCTTTAAACGCTTTAGCTACTGTCTTGGCAGTCTTATCTGCAATAGGAACTAACTCACAATATCTGGTGAAATGATCTACCATAACACACAGATGTTTGTTGCCTTGGAGGGAACATTGGAAATTAGTTAACAGATCTAGCGCAACTCTCTCCCACGGTTCGCTAGTAGTTGGATACACTTGGATTGGATTAGGGCCATTAGCATTACCTTTATGTTGCATGCAGACACTACATTTCTTAACATACTCAGAAATATCAGTTGCCATACGAGGTCAAAAGTATTTCAATCTGGCTTTTTTTACTGAACGATCCATACCAGGGTGTGCAACACCTGGTACATCGTGAACTAGCTGTAGGCTACATTCACTAGTGACTGTGGAATTACTAACTGGTAAACTCTTCTGCTAGGAGTACCCAACTCGGCTGTTCGATACAGTAATTCTTGGTTCATGACAAAGTCACTGATGGGTGCTGGTGGCTTCACAGTCAGAATAAGATCTTCCTGGAGCAGGAATCGAATCACACCAGACCACATGGGATCTGTTCGTTGAGCATTCTTGACATCTTCAGCACTAAATGGAGGGTCTGCAGTTAGTACACTAACATGTCGCGATAAGGCATCTGCGACTACATTTGACTTGCCAGGTAAGTGTTCAAAGGTGGGATTGAACTCTTGGATAGTCAAGGTCCATCTGGCTAACCTTCCAGTAGGTTGTTTGTTCTGGAATAAAGGTATCAGTGGAGCATGGTCTGTCAAGACATGAACAGAGTACTGATAAATAATGTCTCGGAAGTGCTTTAAAGACAATACTATTGCTAAAGCTTCTTGCTCAGTTACTGTATAATTACGTTCAGCCTTTGTAAGGACTCAGCTAGCAAATGCAACTGCGTTGTACTTGCCATCGGTCTTCTGAGCTAGTACGGCGCCTATGCCAATTGAACTAGCATCAGTTGTCAGATAGAAGGGCTTAGAAAAATCTGGAAATTTCAAAATTGGAGCAGATGTTAGCTTTTCTTTTAGTGTTTGGAATGCTCTTTCTTGACGGAAGGTCCAAACAAAAGGAGCATCTTTCTTAAGCAACTCAGAGGAGCAGCTATGGAAGAAAAATTGGCAATAAAAGATCTATAAAAACCTGCTAAGCCCACAAAGGATCTTACGGCATCAGCAGTTTTGGGAGTTGGAAATTTTAGTACTGCAGTTACTTTACTTTGGTCAGTCGTAACCCCTCTAGGAGTGACTACGTGACCAAGAAACTTGATTTCTGATCTGAAAAATTTACATTTAGACAGTTTGATCTTTAAATTGGCTTCTTCAAGCTTACCAAGTACTACATCAAGTCTTTTCAAGTGTGTATCCACGTCTTTAGACATGACGATTACGTCATCTAAGTACACCATAAGTGCATTACCTATGAGACCTCTAAAGATATTAGTCATGAGCCTTGAGAACATGATAGGGGAGGATCGTAATCCAAACGCCATACGGAGGAAGTGATAATGACCTGTAGGAGTGGAGAATGCAGTTAGCTCTTGGCTGTCCTCGTGAAGAGGGACTTGCCAAAACCCTTGTAACAAATCCAGGGTTGAAAAGACTTTGTTATCCCCGATGTTACGTAAAAGATCACCCAGTACAGGAAGTGGGAAGCGATCTGGAATAGTTTTTGCATTTAACTTCCTAAAGTCAATCACAGGGAGCCAAGTACCATCCTTCTTAGGTACTAGGATCAAGGGTGCATTCCAAGGTGAATTGCTAGGTGCAATAACTCCATCATCAAGCATTTGATTGATCAATTCTTCTGCGACAGCAACTTGTGAATGAGGCATTCTGTACGCAGGTATATAGATGGGTCTAGTACCAGGTTCAAGTGGAATACGATGGGACAATAAGGCCGTAATACCCATCTTCTCACCTGGTAAGGCAATGGCTTTACGATGTTTGTTCAACAGAGTCAACAAACGCTTGACTTCATCTGGGAAGTCAGTGGGAGCTAAGTCTATCTCCTCAACTGGTGGAACAGATTGATCCAGTGAAGTGGATGAGGTCTCCCCGGTAGAAATAGCACCGACCCACTGGTCAGGTGACAACTCATCCTCTACCTGAACAGGGTAAGGATAGTGAACAAGGTCAACAAGATTGGTATTTGCTCTGAGACGAACACTGTGACCAGAAGTGTTGGCTAGGAAGAAATGGATCTTACTATCTCTTACAACATGTAAGGATGGTTCAACAAATAGACCTTTTACTTAGCAAGAATTACTGTCAACTAGGACGTTATCACAATCTGGAACACTAGGAACAACAACAGACACTCTAGTGAGGGCACTAGCTGCGACAGAAACGTCTTTCTGCAAATGGCAAGTGACATCAACAAGAGATGGCATTACTAGTTGCAAGTAATTGTTTTCCGACAAGGCGTCCCCTGTGGAGAAACTACTACTTGAACTAGCAGACATTGCAGGGATAGGCTCAGCACTCAAGGTAGTCAGAGCGTCCTCGGACACTTGGGGTAACTGGACACTATCTTGCAAGTCTGAAGTTGCAGGAACACACACAGGAGTGACAGGATCATCAGTGCCTGACCGCTTGGATATGCTACTGGAAAATGCACTGGCCTGTAAGGACTTAATTCGAATGTCATACTCTGCGGCAGTATGGCAGATCTCGGATCCAAGCTGGTAACCCCAAAATGGTACGATCAAGTCATCAATTTGGGCATGCCATCGATAAGGGTCGCATGGAAGCAAATCCCAGTAGAAGGTTACCAGGGAAAGTAATCTGATCGACAACAAGGAAGGAAGCAGTGAAGTCTCTACCTTGGATAGAAAAAGTTAGGGAAGTCCGACCACGGACACGCAGGTGAGAACCAGCTACTCCACTAAGGGAGGACGTCGGTTCTACGAGAAGGACATGTCGTAACTGCTTATCCTTAAACAAACTAGACCTGATAATATTGACTTGCGCACCAGAGTCCATGAACAAATGAACGGGCGCATTATGAACAGACGCTTGCACTATAGGGCCTATTGTTGCATTGGAAGTTATGTGCAAACAAAAAGGTGGATTGTCATTAGCAAAGATTTGTTCCACTTCATCCCCAAAATCATCTATGTCAGAGACATGTGAAGCAACATCATCAGCAGGATTGTCATTCTCGAGACTGGTTAAGGCTTCAAAGGAATTGTGAATGGGGATGGTGTACTCATTATCACCTACTGTCACGATGGGACGGTTTGACTGGGGCGCTCGAATTCCCCCAAATTGGAAGAATGAGCCTGGTTCTGGTTAGTTTGAGAACCACGACGTCTGTTTCCTCTACGGGTTCTGCGGTTGAAACGGCTACGGAAAGACCTAGAGTACTGAAGGTTGTAGAGAGCATTGCACTCAGATGTGTCATGTCCATGTATTCTATGATAAGTACAGTACGACAGTGACTGGTACTCATCATCAGTACGACGCCTCTTAGGGTAACTATCAGGACAATTATTTGCAATATGGCCACAGAAACCACAGTTGTAACAAGTCCGCTGAGTATGGTTACTAAATGTACTATGAATACTACGAGGTTTATAATGACTCTGTACACTGGTCCTTGGTGATCGCGGAGATGGTTGACGACCACGATTTGTCTCTGTGGTGCAAACAAGAGGTGGTGCAGACTGAGGCATAGGTGTGAAATTACTTTTGATACATGGGAAAGTACCCTGGGGGCACAAGGAACGTACATGATTTAGGGCTGTAAGTGGTTCCATCGTCACAGTTGGAGGATTAGCCTCATAAGCACACACGGAAGCAGGCGGCATTAGTTCTTTGATTGCTCCAAAAGCTGCTATTTTAGCAAACGGTGCTGTGGATGGTTTATCCTCGTCAGGGACAAAAGCTGAGGACTGGACAGCATTGATAAATAATGATAAAAGTTTGTCTAATCTAACAGCAAAGGCACTCAACGATTCATTAGGCATGGGTGTAGCATTCACAAGTTCCCGAAGAACGACATATGGATCAGCTGTTTTTACTGGTACAAGGAAAGAACGAATCAGTTCCTCATATTGTGACCACTTAGTAAGATTCCTGAAGTCTCGCATATCAAGGAGATCAACAACGTGAACAGCAGCAGGGGACCGATGAAGAGCTTCTCTCGCAAGTCTGATAAGACTTTCCTCAGAAGGAGGACCTTCAACTAGAGCATTAACACGAGAACGAATGGCAGTAAACCATGCTTCAAGACTATGTACATGGCCATTGAATAAAGGCAACACATCAAGGGAATCACGAGTAAAACTATAGCATCTCAGTGTCTGGGTCTGTCTGTCAGTCGCTAAGGAACTATGAGGACTGATGACAGGAGCAGCAGTAGCCTGAGAGGTCTGAGTGTCGACATTCACTAAAGTATCACTTGACGGTATGTGAGACATAATGGCAAAGAAGTTGCACAAGAACAAATAAGGCAAAAAATTAATGAACAATAAAAATGATACAAAAGGCTAAAATTGAAATAAAAGAGATGCAACTAATTCTGCAGAAGTAATAAAAAAAATGTCTAAGATACACTGCAAGAGGAAGGACAAATCAATGTAAAGGACTGCTGGCCAAGATAAAAATTACATTAAAATTTACAAGTAAAAATATTACTGGAGCCTGAATTAAATGCAAAATGAGCTGTCTTTACTCTTGCTAATAAAGGAATTAACTAATAAAACTGTAAATCAATGTAAAAAGTATAAAATAAAATCACTAAATTGTATGCAAAGAGAGAACTGGGAAGTTTAAATATTTTCTAAGAATGCATACACAAAATTAAAATATAATGCAAAGACAACATGAGGAAAAATAATAAAATGAAAAACAAGATGCAATAATGAACTGAGAATAATAATGCATAAAAATATCAATAAAAGAAAATAATTCACTGCAGAACAAGTGCAACAAAATAAGGTGCAGGAATAATCAATGCAGCAATAAATTAGACAAAACAATTTACTCAGAGTAAAGAAAACACTTTATGTTAAAAAGAAAATTACACTAAGAGTGAATTTGTTCAAAGAAATATGAACAATATGAATAAAAATAAAACAAGAAACAAAACTGGAAGTGTAACACTTACAAGTGGCGGGGCACACAACACTTATTCACGTATTCATTATTTTAGTATATTCTTCCAACAAAATCTTGCTGTGACTGATACGACAAAAATTTGCTGGCAAAAATAATGGTACACAAGTCTGCGAAAAAATTAGAGGAATGAGACACTGCTGGCATATGAAAAAAAAGGTACACATAGAAATAAATGGATAATTTGGTATACTGGGGTGGATATCACTGCATGAACTACAATGACAAATACTGGAGAATACAATGCTGAAAGAATACAAGATAAAAAAAATGAATCACTTCACACGGAGTGACTGACTGGTACACTACACAATAATACTACAGACAGAGAGTAGCATAAAAAAACACAGATAAAAAAAATATGAGATGAGCGATAACACTGAAAAAATTACAAAAATAACGAGTCAAAGAAACACTGAGTCTACACTGAAAACAGAAGGCTTAGAGTACACAAGAAATTCACCTTAAATGTCTCACACACGCAAATGTCTTTAAATGCAAGAAAAATGTCTCTAAACAGAAAATTATCACTGGAGTCTGGAGTAGTCGACGGGATGACTAGTGATGAGGTGAAGCTTGTCCTGCGGGTGATGACTGACGCCTCCTACACTCACACTGTTGTCGGAAGAAATGCGCTTTCTAGGTGAACTCACATAACTGGCTTTATCGTTGGCGCTCAGCTACAATCTCTTGACCAATTATGTGAGCCAAAACAGTATTAGGACCCAGTACAAGGGTGAAAACAGCCACAGGTAGGTGAGTGAAGAGTGTGTGGCGGGTGGGTGAAGGGAGCGTGACTCTCGCTGGCGTTCTGGCGCGCACTCCACTCACTACCCACGAAGGTGGCTTGATAAGCCACTCTATGCCACAGGGATGGTGAAGACCACTCTTAGCATCATCCAAATGGCGATATATGAGACAATACTTCAGAGGAACTTGCGTGGCTCACTTCTCTCTCTCAGCTGGGTTAGAAGCTGGGTTGGCTGACTGGCTTAACCCACGAGAATGGCTGACTGGAAGTCGTGTAACGATGCACACAGCATGAAGGAGCAGGTGGATGACAAGAGACAGGCTGGATGATAGGCTGACTGGCGTTCACTTCCACAGTCTGGCTTACTGTGGCTTAATTGCAAAATCCGGGTCAACCCCTCGGAGATTGAAGCAATTAGCACATGAACTAAGCCAGGAAGCTTGAAAAACGGCTGTAACAGGCGTGCAGGCTGGAGTACACAGGGTGGTGGCTGAGACAGGCTGACTAGCTGGAGGTGGCGGACGGTTCACCTTTGACCTGCCGGCTACTCACAGTCTTCTAACGTCTTGAAATACCCTTAAATCCACGCTCCCACACCGCTGTCACCATTTGTCATGTGGGTTTCGAAAACGTGGATAGGGTAATACTCACGTAGGCTGGTAGTACGAATAATATAACGGAATGTGTGTGAATTGCCAACAGCCGACCTGCCTCCCTCTGGCTCCCTGACTAGACTAACTGACCCACCAGTGTCTATGGGTGAGGTGGTGTTTGAAATCCTGCTATGGTCAGCAGCAATATGAATACAGTCAGTGATTCACGCAGAGACGGTTGGTAGTGAGTCATCTACTGGTACACTGGTTACTGGTAACTGGTTACTAGGAACTGGTACTACTACTGAGAGATGACTCACTACCAACCGTCTGTGTGAATCATTTACTGTATTCATATTGCTGCTGACCATAGCAGGATTTCAAACATCCTCACCCGTAGGCACTCATGGGTCAGTCAGGCTAGGGAGCAGAGAGAGGCAGGACGGCTGTTGGCGCCTTTCCCATACTTTCCGTTATATTATACGTACTACCAGCCTACGTGAGTATTCTTACCCTATCCACGTATCGAAAACCCACATGACACTAAGCCACACATAAACAACACAAACACTAAGCCACACATAAACAACACAAGCACTAAGCCACACATAAACAACACAAGCACTAAGCCACACATAACAAACAACACAAGCACTAAGCCACACATTACAAACAACACAAACACTAAGCCACACATAACAAACAAACAACACAAGCACTTAGCCACACATAAACAACACAAACACTAAGCCACACATAACAACACAAGCACTAAGCCACACATAAACAACACAAGCACTAAGCCACACATAAACAACACAAGCACTAAGCCACACATAAACAACACAAGCACTAAGCCACACATAAACAACACAAGCACTAAGCCACACATAAACAACACAAGCACTAAGCCACACAAACAACACAAGCACTAAGCCACACATAAACAACACAAGCACTAAGCCACACATAAACAACACAAGCACTAAGCCACACAAACAACACAAGCACTAAGCCACACATAACAAACAACACAAGCACTAAGCCACATATAAACAACACAAGCACTAAGCCACACATAAACAACACAAGCACTAAGCCACACATAAACAACACAAGCACTAAGCCACACATAAACAACGCAAGCACTAAGCCACACAAACAACACAAGCACTAAGCCACACATAAACAACACAAGCACTAAGCCACACATAAACAACACAAGCACTAAGCCACACATAACACAAGCACTAAGCCACACATAAACAACACAAGCACTAAGCCACACACAACAAACAACACAAGCACAAAGCCACACATAGCAAAGAAACATCATAACCACTAAGTCACATGCAAGGCCACAAAATAAGAGGCAATAAGCGGTGGCTTGGCAGCGTTCATGTGAAGGTTCACTATGAACCCCCCATGTCTAGTCCCCCTCCCCCACGCACCACCTGCAACCACCACTTAGCATTCTGCTTATTAGGTTTCAAGCCTATCGACTGCACGCGGGTCAATAAGAGAGGCAAATCACTTATAGTGTACCAGGCCGCGGGAGATGGGGAGGGGTCATCGCCCCCGCTGCCCGGTCGCTGTCTGATCGACTAGGTTGTTGGTATTGGCCACACGCAGTCCAGCGTATAAACCATAGGTCAGCTGATCGGGAAATGACTCAAGAACCTTAACTACCTTCTTGAAGACAACCAGGGGTCTGCTGGTAATTCCCCTCATGTATGAAGGATCTCAAAAATCTGTCCCTTTACACTTATCAAGTTGTCCCTTACTGTACCCTGCAGCTCTGCTTTCATTTTCATTTCTTAAATCCTTACTGTAATCCTTAAACTAGGAAGGAAAGTAAACTATATATACAGAGAGAGAGAGAGAGAGAGAGAGAGAGAGAGAGAAATGAAATAGTTGACCAAAATGAAATTGCTGGCCCACAGATGTCTCCAACTTCATCCTGTTTCTTATGTGTATATCTCTTAACAATAAAAGGGTTTCAAATGAGCAGATGTAGGTAACAGCTTTTACCTTGTAAATAAAGTTACGAATTCTAAACCTAACCTTGTAAAACGTTATGTAAAGAGAGAGAGAGAGAGAGAGAGAGAGAGAGAGAGAGAGAGAGAGAGAGAGAGAGAGAATGATTTTGCAATATACACTCTACCTGAGACAGGTTTCGAGAGATGTAGTCCTTGTAAATAAGACACACAATGCTGGTTATGTCACTTTATTGTGAAGACTTGTCCTTCAATCAGAGACTTCATCAACTGATACAGTGTCTGGTGGACAAGTCTTCACAGTAACTCGCACTGTGTGTCTCATTTACATACCGCTGGAATACCCTACCACTGTACTACCAAATCTACCCCTCGTTGACTGCCCGATTAAACAGGCTGTTGGTGTTAAAGGCTCGCACTCCTCAGTTGCCCTCACAAACTGGCCGGATCTAGCATTGTTTTTGAAAGTAGTGGTTCGGCTTCCTGGTAGCAGGTGGAAAACTCGAGGATGACTGATACCTCACAACTATCATGTGGGCACAATATGAACATAAAAGAAGCTACCTCCTCTGTACTCGACTGAAAAAGCCCACTGTGTAGATAAAACGTTTCGGAATAAAGACACCTAACTGCTGCACATGTCTTACTTATCAACATAAAAGAGGCATATAATATGTCTGGGAAGAGAGAGCTCCGTGGTTACATTGGGTGGCGTGTTTCCTTAAGGCACCTGTTGTTCCGTTCACCTAGCAGTAAATAGGTACCTGGGTGTTAGCCGACTGGTATGTGTCGCACCCTGGGGACAAAATCAACCTAAGTTGCCCGAAATGCTTTGCATAACAAGGGACTTTCTATACAATATGTCACCAATATCAGCTATGGGTTGTATAAGTTGTATCATGTACTTGTAGAAATAAAGATATTATTATTATTATTATTATTATTATTATTAACCAGTTTTCATTGGGACTCTGGCTTTGTTTAGAGCTTCATCAAGTTAGTACTTGATAAAGATCAACAGCCTCCCTTGATACATAAAAGGAATTACCAACAGACCCCTGGCTGTCTTCAAGAGAGAACTTGACATGTTTCCCAAGACGGCTCCTGATCAGCCGAGCCGTGGTGCATACTTTGGACTTCGTGCAGCTAGCGCCAATAGCATGGCTGATCATGCCATACCCCGTGAGACTTAGTCTGGGACCGTGTAGCGGGGTCGTTGACCCTCCAAACACTCCCGGTATAATGTAAATGGTTTAAAAAACCAGCAAATTCAAGAATGAGATACTTGTGCAACATTTGCCAATCTTTATTACAGAAAAGTCTCGCCAGCCAGTGGCTTCTTCAGTTCAATACAAAGAAGAACGGCTGAGGGACTGATTACCTCAAACTCCTCCTAATCTTCCATCGTTCTTCTCTATAACAGACTGAAGAAGCCAATGGCTGGTGAAACGTTTCCGTAGTACAGATTACCAAATGTTGCACAAAGTGTCATTCTTCACTCTCCAGGTAGACTCCAGGTAACAGGTACTTGTTCAACTTAATCTCAAAGCTACTCAATGTTCTGTTGTCAATAATCCACCTTGACAAAACTGGGAGTCCCAAACTCATCTGTCAACAAACTTTTTAATTAAACAAAACTGGATACATCAAGAGTGCGCTGCTACCTTATTCTATATGAGAGATACACAACAGAAACAACAGCAATGATTCCCTGTCATGTTCCATAACGTAGGATGAGGTTCAGAGTAGTGTTGAAATGTGTCAGCCAGAACTGGGAGACTTCAGTAGGACGATGAGAACATCGGTCAGGTATTCCATTAAAGGTACATAAGTTAGGGCAGCTGGAGTTACTATCATCTGAGAACTGCCATCTTTCGGTCTAGCCTTTCCCATAACAAAGTTTTACAAGTCTTGTTGTTCGGTTGATAGTACACTCAGCTCACAGAGTGTCTTTGGTTCAATTCCAGGTACGGGGGGAAATACTGGAGGTTACCTGGAGGTTATTCAGGGGATCAACGCCCCCGCGGCCCGGTCCATGACCAGGCCTCCCGATGTATCAGGGCCTGATCAACTAGGCTGTTATTGCTGGCCGCACGCAGTGCAACGTACGAGCCACAGCCCGGCTGATCCGGCACTGACTTTAGGTATCTGTCCAGCTCTCTCTTGAAGGCAGCCAGGGGTTTATTGGCAATTCCCCTAATGCTTGATGGGAGGCTGTTAAACAGTTTTGGGCCCCGGACACTTATGGTGTTTTCCCTTAGTGTTCCAATGGCGCCCCTACTTTTTATTGGGGGCATTTTGCATCTAGGTGTGTTCCTTAAGACACCTGCAGTAAGTACCTACTTGGGTGTTAGCCGACTGGTGTGGGTCACATCCTGGGAGACAAAATTAACCCAAGTTGCCTGAAATGCACTGCATAATAAGGGGTTTTCTATATAGAATGTCACTGGTGTCAGATATGGTCTGTATAAGCTATATCATGTATTTGTAGAAATAAACATTATTATATTACATATTTCCGTAGTGCTTGGAAGTGTGGGGTGGGTGGGGGTCTGATGATGGAGGTTGAAGGAATAGTGGGGAGGGGCAGTAATGGAAGTGGGGGCGTGGGCTGGTGATGGAGGTTGGTGAAGGAATGGTGGAGAGGGGTAGTAATGGAGATGGGGGCGTGGCTCGTGATGGAGGTGGGTAAGGGTGGAGTGGAGGAAGGCGTAGTAATGGAGGTGGGGGTGGTTGGGGTGGTAAGGTAAGAGGTAAGGTGTGTGTGTGTGTGTGTGTGTGTGTGTGTGTGTGTGTGTGTGTGTGTGTGTGTGTGTGTGTGTGTGTGTGTGTGTGTGTGTAAGGTAGGAGGAGGTACTGCTGCAGACGCAGCCACCAACCTTCCTAACCCTCAGGCTGATCCAGGGTATTTATGGCTGCTCCTACACCACCTCTCTCTCTTTTACATGTACTGCTATTACCACCACCAGTACTGCACCACCACCACCAGCACTGCACCACCTACACACTTACCACAACACACCTACATCTCACCCTCAAGGATCACAACAATGTCACTGTCACATCAGCGAGAAAAATGATAGGATGGATAACGAAAACCTTCAAAACAAGTGATGTCAAGCCACTGATGATCTTTTTAAATCACTTTTTCTCGAGGCCTGGTCACAGATCGGGCCGCGGGAGCGTTGACCCCTCGAAACCCTTTCCAGGTATACTCTCTAGGCTGGAATACTGCTGTACACTAACAGCTCCATTCAAGACACATGAAATAGCAGATCGAGAGAATGTACATAGAATCTTTACTGTATATATACTGTAAGTTCCGCCAAACATCTTAATTACTGGGAACTCTTGGAGTCACTTGACCTGTACTCAGTTGAGCACAGGCGAGAGCTGCATCAGAATCTACACCTGGAAAATCCTATAGGGACTGGTCCCAAATCTGCACAAATAAATCATTACCTACGAAAGCAAAATACTGGACAGACGGTGCAACATACCCCCCAATGAAAAGTAGGGGCGCCATTAGTACACAATAAGTGTCCGGGGCCCAAGACTGTTCAACAGCCTCTCATCAAGCATAAGGGGAATTACCAATAGACCTCTGGCTGCCTTCAAAAGGGAGTTGGACAGATACCTCAAGTCAGTACTCAATTAGCCGGGCTGTGGTTCGTACGTTGGACTTAGTGCGGCCAGCAGTAACAGCCTGGTTGATCAGGCCCTGATCTACCGTGAGGCTTGATCAAGGACTGAGCAATGGGGCGTTAACCCTCGGATCACCCTCCAAATAAGATGGTACACACTTACTACTACACACCAAGACACTCACCACAACACACCTACACACTCATCACAACACATACGCACTGAACACAACACACCTACACACCACAACACAGATACACACTCACCAAAGCACACACACACTCACCACAACACTCTCAAACAAACCTACACACAACACATACACACCACACTACATACACAGTTACCTCAACACATACACACTCACCACACCACATACACTCTCACCTTAGCACATACACACTCACCACAACACACACTCGCCACGACACCTACACACTCAACACAACACATATACACACAACACATACACTCACAACACAAACTCAACACAACACATACACACCACAACACATACTCACCACAACACATACACACCACAACACATACTCACCACAACACATACACACCACAACACATACACACTCACAACACATACTCACCACAACACATACACACCACAACACATACTCACCACAACACATACACACCACAACACATACTCACCACAACACATACACACCACAACACATACACACTCACAACACATACCACAACACATACACACCACAACACATACTCACCACAACACATACACACCACAACACATACTCACCACAACACATACACACCACAACACATACACACTAACAACACATACTCACCACAACACATACACACCACAACACATACTCACCACAACACATACACACCACAACACATACACACTCACAACACATACTCACCACAACACATACACACCACAACACATACTCACCACAACACATACACGCCACGACACCTACACACTCAACACAACACATATACACACTCACAACACATACACCACAACACATACACACCACAACACATACTCACCACAACACATACACACCACAACACATACTCACCACAACACATACACACCACAACACACCTACACACAACAACTCACCACTGTAGCACAAACAGGTACAATAAACCAAACAATGTAATAATCATAAGCAATAAATAACTTACAATATAGTACACAATGTCTTGCTTGGAGCAGCACACCAGCAGGATACCTGGCTTCCCAGGAAGTAATTTCCAGCACAAAACACATGAAAAAAATCTTTAAAAATATTAAAAAAAATCAAAATTTCCTTTAAAAATGCAGTTTGGAGAGCAAGTCTCATTTAAAATTATGATAAATTGTGTTTTTTAGACACTATAACATCAATTCTGTTATTTATGCACTCTGCATAATACTCTTGTCAGACTCTACCTTCAATATGTTGTCCACAAAGGACTGTTTAATGGTTAACTTACAATAAAAAAATAATTGAAATCGAGCGAGTATTTATTTTTTCCTAGCTATTACCCTCTCTCGCCCTTAAAGCCGGGCCGGGACAACACCGGCGAACCTACTACATACCTTTAAACCTATGGAATACACAAGGCTATTAAAGGCTGCATAAAACCTGTTCACTCTAAGTCCAGAATACTTTAATCCCTTAATAAGAAATTAAAAGTATATACACCGAGAGGAACACACTTCTTGTTGTATATTGTCTTCTGAAGAATGAGACATTTATGCAACATTTGTGAGTCTTTATTAAGGAAACGCTTCATCAGCTAGTGGCTTCTTCAGTAGAATATAGAGAAGAACGGTGGAAGACGAGGAGGAGTTTGAGGTAATCAGTCCCTCAGCCTGGAGTCGATGTGTTCAGTCAATGTTGTTGTTTAAAAGAGGAAATTAGGTCCGTACTTCCACCAACTAGGAGATCAACCAGGCTGTGATGGATATACGGGCCTATGGACTACAGGTAACAAGACCGTAGAAGATAACCGAGGAAGTCATCCAAATTGATGGAATGAACACATCAACTCCAGGGTGAGGGACTGACTACTTCATTCTCCTACTCATCTTCCACCGTTCTTCTCTGTACTGGACTGAAGAAGCCACTAGCTGGAAAAACGTTTACTCAATAAAGATTCCCAATTGTTGCACAAGTTTCTCATTCTTCAACTTGTCGGTTTTGTAAACCATTACATCACATATGGTCTACTGTTGACAGAGGAAGTAAGCCAGACTGACTGGCTTGTTACCCTGGGTTATTAAACCTCCAGGGTGAATAACCTGAACAAGGTGTTCGTCTGTTACCCACCACCACAACACACGAATCTGGCTGGAGTGACCTTGAGTCAAGGACACAACTATTTAAACATTGACACACTTTATAAGACGCTCTTACTGAGGCACTGAGCCGCTCGTCACGTGATCAACACAAACGTCACTTTCATGTCTTCATCACCAATAAAATAACAAAATGCCAAATTTTCAGCTAAAAAAAAAAAAAAAGGTTCTTGAATTGTTGAAACACTCCCAAGTGCTCTAATAAAAGAAAATTGTGAAATAAGAGTTACTGAGATAGAGCTGAAGAGTAAGATCAACACTATCACACTTTAGAGGGAAAACTTTAGATGTTTCTGTCCGTCGTGGACCCAAACGTTATCTAAAATTTTTCTCTCCAAATTGAGGGTTAGTTGTTCTTTTTATGTGTGTGTTTTAACTGTTTAGTTAAAAAAAATAATAATCGAGTAAAATCCTGAAAATATTTGTCTACACAGACAAGCGTCAAGCACCGCTCCTTAATTAATAACAAGAACCACGTACAGGAGGAATGAGAAGATGAACAAAGTACCGAAAGAACAAGAGGACTGGTAGGCTAATTACGCTTAAAGTCAATCCATCTACATGAAGGGCCATAAAGTCTGCGTCTCACCTTCACACTTCTAGTCAAGGATATTTTAATCCCTAAAAATGGGGATTAAATTAAGATCTCAGGAGACATGTGTAAAAACCTCAAGAATTCTACACTTTTGTGTATATACACTCAAAGAACGAAAGGAATTTATATTTATAGCAATATGATTGACCCCAATAAGACCCCAGCTTCCCTGAAGAGTACCTGAAAGATGACACACAATGGCACACACGGCCCGGTCCTAGACCAGGCCTCTTGGAGGATCAAGGCTTGATCACTAGGGGTGAATGACGTCAAAAAAATGAATAACAGTGTATTAGAGGATAAAAAAACCAGGGGAGATAGAACAATCACATACAAAATACTCAGAAATAATTTATTGCTGTTGACGTGATGATGTACGAACCACAGCCTGGCTGATCAGGAACTGACTTGAGTAACTTAGAAGAAAAATTAATTCAGCTTTGTCTACGAATGCTAAATCTTCTCGCAGTATCAACAACCATCTAAACTAATGGTCCCAAACAGCGTACCGTCGATGTTAACGTATCATTATGTTAAGATATGTCTTTGTACCTCATAATGTGCTTCAATATATCACGTGTCTCCACATGTCATGACACGTCTCCACATAACGCCACGGCACAGGGCAAATGTTACGGCACCAGGGCACTTGTCATGACACCAGGATACGTGTCACGATACCAGGGCATATGTTATGGCACCAGGGCACGTGTTATGATACCTGGGCACGTGTCATGACACCGGGGCATGTGTCACTATACCAGGGCGTGTCACGACACTAGAGCACTTGTCATGATACCAGGGAACGTGTCACGACACTTGGGCACGTGTCATGACATCAGGGCACGTGTTATGGTACTAGGGCATGTGTCACAACACCAGGGGATATGTTATGGCTCTAGGGCATGTGTCACAACACCAGGGCATATGTTATGGTACTAGGGCATGTGTCACAACACCAAGGCACGTGTCAAAACACCAGAACATATGGTACGAGGGCACGTCAAGATACCAAGGCACGTTCATAATTACCAGGGCACGTGGCACGGTAAAAAGACATGCCACAGTACAATGACACCTGAGAAAATAAAACAGCACAAATGAAGGTAGAACACGTGACACTGTAAAAGGACAAGTGATACTGTACAGGCAAGTGATACTGTACAAAGACACGTGACAATTAGACAACGACACGTGCAAGGAAAAAAAACACGTGCAACGGTACAAGGCCACGTGTAACAATACAAGAACACGTGCAACGGTACAAGGCCACGTGTAACAATACAAGAACACGTGCAACGGTACAAGGCCACGTGTAGCTGTACTATGGCAAGTGCCGCATACCTGTGACCGGTTTCAAGAGCTCTACCTGCGTAGCCCGGGCTGAAACCAGGTCAAAGGTACATGATCTGCCTAAAGCCAGATCACAGGTACATAACCTGCCTAAAGAAAGGCCACGGGTACATGACCTGCCTAAAGCTAGGTCACAGGTGCACGACCTGCCTAAGCCAGGTCACAGGTCCATGACCTGCCTAAAGCCAGGTCACAGGTCCATGACCTGCCTAAAGCCAGATCACGGGTACATGACCTGCCTAAAGCCAGGTCACGGGTACATGACCTGCCTAAAGCCAGGTCACGGGTACATGACCTGCCTAAAGCCAGGTCACGGGTACATGACCTGCCTAAAGCCAAGTCTCAGGCACATGACTTTCTTGAAGCCAGAACACAGGTACATGACCTGGCTTTAGCCAGGTCATGTACCTGTGTTCTGTGTATATACACTCAAAGAACGAAAGGAATTTATATTTATAGCAATATGATTGACCCCAATAAGACCCCAGCTTCCCTGAAGAGTACCTGAAAGATGACTTACGAGTCAATGGCACACACGGCCCGGTCCTAGACCAGGCCTCTTGGAGGATCACAGGTACAAGACTTGACTAAAGCCAGGTCACAGATACATGACCTGCCTCAAGCCAGCTCATAGGTACACGACCTGCCTAAAGCCGGGTCACAGATACATGACCTGCCTGAAGCCAGATCATAGGTACATGACCTGCCTGAAGCCTGGTTACAGGTACATGACCGGCCAGGTGCCTCCCGCATCTCTCACTTCCGAGAGAACTCTCCTTAGGAGAGCAGAGATTAGAGAACGAAGAATCGAGTCTCCACCGCCCCTAGCTTTGAATAACCATGACGAATTTCCCGCTTTAGGTAAATGATAATACAATCGTTACTTCGGTAACTTGTGACAGAATAAACACTTAGGACTCGATTCTCAACTATTAATAATAATAATAATAATTTTTTATAATCAGGGGAAGCGATAAACCCGCAGGGGTTCTATACCTAACGGGGCATGGGAGGCAATCAATTTCAATCCAAGGGAAGACAGATGCAGTTCCGTGGACCTAGAGCCCCTCAACAACATAAGGGCACCTTCCTTGAAGGATACTTGGTACTTAAGAGGTATCAGTTCCGAGAGGTCACTACCATGCCAGACAACCTGATTGTAACCATACCGTTGAAGATTCTTGGTCCCTTTATACTTATTGATTTATCTCTTCGTGCAATCATGGAACTCCTGCTTTTCACCGAGGGTACTGCCAAGCCTTCTTGCTTTTAGCAGGGAGTGATTTCTAAAAGAAAATTTAGGACTTATCCCTTCAGAATTTTTCAGGTGTTAATTATAATGCATCTTGTCGCCTACATTCCAAGGAGTATAGTTCCAGGAACTTCATGCGTTCCCAGTAACTTAGGTGCTTGACTGAATTTATACTAAAAAAAATTAAGGTTTTTCTAAACATTCTCCAGATCCGCAATTTCGTCTGCCTTAAAAGGGACCGTTAATGTACAGTAACAATGCAGTCTAGAAAAAAACTGGCTAGGCAGCCCTTGTGGTGCAGGTTCTAGTGTCAGTAGTATGTAAAAGTAACTGCTATACAAGTATACATACTACTGACACTAGTTATCCAGCCTATCATATTTCCTTACGGTTGTGATAGCAACACTTGTCACCCTTGAACATAAGATCATCTGACATTATCACTTCTAACTCCCTTACATTAATCTTCCACTCTATCAAGCCTCTTGATTTTTTTTATATTTCATTTTCATTTACTCATATTTTTTCCATAGTGAAGTAACTTAAATTTCTCCTCAGTGAACATTATGTTGTTGTTGTGACCCTCAAGTATCTTACAAGAAATTATATATATATATATATATAATATATATATATATATATATATATATATATATATATATATATATATATATATATATATATCTTGTCGGTTTCAAAGAGTACATTGCAGGTAATTTAAGAAGTTCCTAATAGTTTTACTGGCTATATGCCAGTGCGGTCAATGATCTCAGTACATTTTCCATTTAGATCTGAGAAGTTATTTAAATAAAACCATCCTTGGCGTAGCTTCTCCTGTCTTGAAGGTTCTCATTGTCCACACTGTTATTTTTCTGGCCTTTGTAGCAATTGCCCTATGTTCTCTAAACGACAGAACACATCTCACGGTACCACAGAATACGTTCCATGGTACCAGGGAGCGTACCACTATACTAGGGCACGAGACATGATATCAGATCATATACTACGGTACCAGAACACGTGCCAAAGCACAAGTGTGTGTGGCACGGCACGACACACGTGCATGTGTGGCAAGGTTTAGTCACGTGCGTCTGAGCAATTGAGTACAAAGAGAGCCGTGTATATCATCACGCCAGACCACCAATAACAAGCCAGTCTGCACGACAACGCTCGCAGGTAATTATCATTACCTCTGGTACTCTGTAATTACCCCCAACTGCTTGCAATGGAAATCTGTCAGGCGACATACGCGATAATACGCAAGACTACCTAGGTCAAAGATTTCCGGCTAGTTAGGTCACAGATTAAAGTAACTATTACTTCAAAAAACATCAAAATAAGATCAATGATCAATCTGTAAATAGAACCTTAGGTGTTAGTCGACTGCTGTTCGAACCTTCAGCTCTGTTTTACATAGCAGTCAATAGGTACCTGGGTATCATTACGTAATGGTACACAATACCGACTACTTCATAAGTCAATCAGTGACTGTTTTTAAATCCAATACAGTAAATGCTAGAGAAGGTGAAAGACGTTGGAGAGGTTATTTTGAGGTGTTCAGTTCCTCAGCCTTGATGACTCTGAAGCAGAAGCATGAAGATGAAGGTTTATATAGTCAAGCCAGAGGAAAGACGCCATAATCGAAGACATCGACAGGTCACACGTAGGCAGCAGAGTTGAAGATAATTCTCTGTATTATGATTCCATGGCACTGCTGTACAAAGAATATCTTCACTTCTACTGCATACATCCAGCCTAGCTTCTACTGTTGGGTGCCGCCCATCTGTGATGTCTTCAGCTGAAGTTTCCAGACTATGGAGCAAAACTCTTCTCCAGACTGAGGGACTGACCACAAGATTACGTTTTCAAAGGTGATGGACTGATTACATCTTTACATCTGTACTGTTTCTGCTTCCTTTTTGTGTATTCGACTGAAGAGACCTACTGTGTAGGTGACTATTCGACTGAAGAGACCTACTGTGTAGGTGACTATTCGACTGAAGAGACCTACTGTGTAGGTGACTATTCGACTGAAGAGACCTACTGTGTACGTGACTGTATTCGACTGAAGAGACCTACTGTCGAATACAGTCGATTAAGATACCTAACTGTTGCATTTATGTCTTACTTATCAACTTGTCTTCGGTTGATGCAGTTCTCTTCTGGCTTAAGTATATATGATTCTCCTTCAGATTCATCAAGGCTAAATGAGTAAACAAACTATGAAGGCTGAAGGACTGATCACATCAAAGCTACCTTTCCACTTCTTCCACCGTCTCCAGTATTGATTCTCTGCATTGTTTTAAAAAGAACACAGGTTGGCGAAACGACTCGGCTGATGCCCAAGTGCTGACATGTGACTTATTCATCAGCTGATAAATTTCACTTTAAATGAATTTGAAGCAAAACTATGAAGTTTTTAACTTCAAAAGGTCGTACAAAATATTATCATTCTGTGGTGCACTTTCCAAACAAGAGGAGCAGAATAGGACCCTCATGAAGATACAGGCAGGAGGGAAGGTGGTCGCCAAGAAGTCGAGGGAGGTCGCCAAGGAGTGGCGTAAGACCCTCAAAGATACAGGCAGGATAGGGAGGGGGGATATACCAAGAAGTGTATGACCCTCATTAGGATACAGCCAGGAGAGCAGAGAGTGGCCAAAGAAGCATTGCTTCACAAGTTTGTTTTCATACACTACGTGCCTACTGACACAGTGCGGTGTGGAAGTAACATCGCCACTACTGCCACAATTGTGGTTAAAGGTCAGTGGGAGTTTCTCTGCTCATGCTTGACGTCACACTCCTGCATTCCACAAGGTGACAACTCTGCGCAGGTGTGTGAGCACTCTAGATAAGTTATCAGGGTGACTGTGCTTAGGGCAGTCATAGCTTGAGCTTAGGACAGTTTTGGTTTATATTAGGTCAATCTTGTGTTACAATAGAATGGGTTAAATTACGTCAGTCTTAGGATAGGTTAACAGTAGTAGTAGTAAAGGTAGCAGTAGTGTTAGTAATAGTGGCAAAAATAATAATAAGCAGAAGTAACAGCAGAAGCAGCAGAAAAAAACAAAAACAGCAGCAGCAACACCACCATCACAGGCAGCAGAAGCAGCGGTAGTAGCAGCGAAGATGATGGACTGGCCTACGCCAGGCAGGAATAGTGACAGAATGAGAGTGAATAACATCTCAACGAAGTTGAAATTGAAGCATCTCATGAGACTAACCTGTCCCCAAGGAGACAGAGAACTGCAGTAGGCCTACAGGCTCAAGCCGGAAAAAAGCAGGAAAGCGGAAAATCAGAAGACAAATACACAAGACACGTGAAGAGAAAGAGAGGGGGGGGGGAAGAAAAGGTCAGGTCATAGTCACGAATTTTCTGAAGGTAGGAGCATCTGACCATGTAGTGAGAAAGGTAGACATCTGTGGAGAAATTTTCTCCAACCGGGGAGCGACGACCCCTCTCAAGGGAATTAAGAATCCCCACTTTACGTTCCCATACTGGAGAACAGGAGTGAGCATGGGAGGCTCATGCTCTTGTCTTGTTTCGCCTAAGTACGTACTGGAGAGGACAAGAGGAACAACGTCATCATGGGAAAATGCTGAACCCATAGGGGTCATGAAGCAGCCGGGGGAATGGGAAGCATTCAGGTTCAATCCAAGGAAGGGAAAGGCAGGTCCAATTCCGTGGATTAAGAGCCCCTTACCAGCATCAAGAAACCTCTTAAGGGCTCATGTCGTCAGCACGTTCATCTTCTATTTCAAGCGCGGGTTTTAAGTGAATTATTCCAGCCACGGTATTGTGACTTTTTGTTATTTATCATACTACTCTTTACTCTTATCAGCGTCATTACTGTTTGGACTTAAATATAAAGGGAATGGAGGGGAGATAGAGATAGATAGATAGATAGATAGATAGATAGATAGAGAGAGAGAGAGAGAGAGAGAGAGAGAGAGAGAGAGAGAGAGAGAGAGAGAGAGAGAGAGAGACTTAAAGTGGACAAGGAGCATCTAACAGAAGTGAGAGGCCAAGGTCAGACGAGGACGGACAGCTCCTGTATTCTGCAGCTGTTGCTGTTGTTGTTGCTGTTGATGCCAGTATTGTTGCTGCTATTGCTAGTGTTGTTGTTACCTGTTGTTGTTGCTAGTGTTGCTGTTACCTACTGCCGTTGCTAGTGTTGTTACCTACTGCTGCTGCTAGTGTTGTTACCTACTGCTAGTGTTGTTGTTACCTACTGCTGCTGCTATTGTTGTTGTTACCTACTGCTGCTGCTAGTGTTGTTGTTACCTACTGCTGCTGCTAGTGTTGCCGTTACCTACTGCTGCTGCTAGTGTTATTGTTACCTACTGCTGCTGCTAGTGTTGTTACCTACTGCTGCTGCTAGTGTTGTTACCTACTGCTGCTGCTAGTGTTGTTACCTACTGCTGCTGCTAGTGTTGCCGTTACCTACTGCTGCTGTTAGTGTTGTTACCTACTGCTGCTGCTAGTGTTGTTGTTACCTACTGCTGCTGCTAGTGTTGTTGTTACCTACTGCTGCTGCTATTGTTACCAACTGTTGCTGCTAATGTTACCTACTGCTGCTGCTAGTGTTGTTACCTACTGTTGCTGCTGCTGCTGCTAATATTGCTGCTTATGGGATAATATTCTGAGCACTTTACTGGATCAGAGCTACCTATGTAACTGAGGAATGGGGAAGGGTTGGAAGCTGGAGAGATAAAATGGTGTGGTTTTGAACGGAGAACAGAGATGGTTGGGATCAAGGTGGTTGGGATCAAGGTGCTTGGGTTCGTGAGACATAGCAGAAGCCACTTCTGAAACCAGTGCTAAAGGAATGGTAGGAGACATGGAATGGTTCACCAAACAGAGCTCACCACTAACTTGTGTTATTCCCCGAGTTCCCTCCCTTAATTAATGGATTATTGCATAACCTCCATGTAATATATCCATTACCTATCCATTGATCTTATGCATTACTATATCCAATAACTGTATATGTTCCATACTTAAAAAATAGGGACATAAATGGTTATATTCCCTTCATAATTGGTATATTACTTTCCCCTTTAAAATATTTCCTTGAAACAAAATATATTGATATTGAGTTGTGTATTCTCAAGTGGAGAATATGCAGTGGTAGGTGAATAAGTGCTGGAGGGGAAGAAAGATTCAATACCAATCACTAGATTAAGTGTTAATTAATAAAGTGGTTAATAAGTGCTCTACTTAGGGCTGGATGAGGATACTCAAGGACCTTCCCCAGGGTATGGAACCTAACTACCTCAGTAATTAAGGCTCTAATCTACCTGCTAATCAAGAATTTCTTAACCCTTCATACGGTTTGGGGATAGGTTGGATCAGAGGTTCAACTGTGAATATTCACTGATAAATACATCCCTCAGTGTACATACTGTTGTTATTCTAATAGTTGTTTTTGTTATGGTTCGCTGTTTTCGTTACTTTTGTTGATAATCATTTTCACAAGTCAATAGAAGACAATTATTATTTCTTTCCTAGCAATAATGGCATGATAATTGAAGACCTTCTCAATGTATTATATAGAACACACACATTATATTTATATCATCATTTATATCAATATCATTATTTCAAAACACGCTAAACCCGTAGGGGTCATACAGTACAGGGACATAAAAGTAACGAGGAGTCCTGGAAGCCTGAGTTAAAGTCGAGCTGAGCCCCTCTCACTAACACCTGTGACGCAGTAAAGTCTTGGACACGACTTACACCTTAATTAAAGCAGTTGTTTTGGACACGACTTACACCTTAATTAAAGCAGTTGTTTTGGACACGACTTACACCTTGACGCAGTTGTTTTGGACACGACTCACACCTTCAAGTAGTTGTTTTGAACACGCTTACACAAATTTACGGAGTTGTTTTGGACACGACTTACACACATTTACGCAGTTGTTTTGGATACGACTTACAGATTTACGCAGTTGTACTGGATATGACTTGCACACTGACGCAGTTACCTTGGACAAGTGGGTTTAAGAGACAAGTCCACTGAGCATAAAATCAGGCAAAGTGGTTGTTGCTGAGGCTACTGCTACTGCGCCTGCTACTGCTACTGATGTTGCTACTTCTGCTCCCACTGCTGTTTATTCCTCTTCTGCTGCTTTTACATGTAATACGATTAAGTTCTGCATTACCCTAGTTTATAAACAGTCACACTAGGACGTTAGAATATAGCCTCAACCAGCGCTTGAGTGTTGGGAAGGACAGAGCTCTTCTGGTAGTGAGAGCCCCTCATGCTGGGGACATTCTGTTGCCTGTCCTCAGTTCCTTCCTTGGCATAAGCTACGACCTGTAGAACATCCGCATTGGTGTTACCCTTCGCATTACTGCCCCATCCTCACCGAACACAGGTGTATCTGCTGAAGTGCATCGGCAGACTGATTCGGGTACTATGGTCGTGTTTGCCGCAGAACCTAGGGAAAGATTACAGGGCATGAAGAGGTTAACATCAAGAGGAGCCTTGCAACAGCCGGATGCCCAACAATAAGGGAGCTACCCCAAATATGCAGATCCGACAGAAGGCTAGCAGGTAGTGTGGGACTACACATGTGCATTCATACTGTATACTGTATGATACCTAACTCTTAATATACCACGGAGGAAGGAGGGGGAGCTACCAGCTTCAGGAAGTCCCAACAATTTAGAAAATATGAACTTTCCCATCATTATATATTTGTTCCCATAGTTTCAGAGACCCTCGCCCTATTGGAAAAGGGCGCATCAAAGTAAATTACGGAGCTAGGCAAAGGACTCATCTGGGCAGCTAACATCCCAAGACAGTTTTCCGTTCCGGCGGCTCAGTGTTGTAGTTCAGAGGGGTAACGCCTGTTGTATAGTGGGTACGCACCCCAGCTATAAGAAGCCGGATGAGATGTTTGTCATGTAATTTTTTAAAAATACATATGTATTTGAAATATATCCCTCAAAGCTTATATATTATATACTCCAACATCTTAGTGCTATCAATTTATCCTCTAAGTTTTGTGTACTACATTAAACAAAATATACATATTGTGATGCAGTTCAGGTCTCACAATATTAGTGGCAGTATCATTTTAATTCCCGGTATTATTACATTGTTCTTCTAACTTGAAAAACTCTGCCCATACTCTCATGTTAGGAACATTGCTTTCACCTTAACTAACCAATCCAGTGACGATTCGCGTACTTTGTTATCCCTATGATGAATAAGATACATCTGCAGCATCTTGGTATATTTATTTCCGAAACGTTTCGCCTAACAGCAGCCTTCTTCAGTCGAATACCAGAGTCTCAGCATCATTTTGTAGGTACCATATATCAATGTAGTGATTCCCGTCCCTACGTTTCTTGCACAATGTTGGCAAAACCCTCATTTTGGTTGAAGGATGTTCTGTCGAGAAGGATGAACACAGACATGTAGCAGAACAAGCTTTTATATTCATAGCGTTTCGTTCTAGCGAGTTTTTTTCCGGTCATGAAAAAGCTCTCCATAAGGCGAAACATCAATCCAACAAAGGCTGCGTGTCCAAACTTACATTTACCAGACTAATACACTTAGTACCCATCTGCTTCACACTTATCTCTCCCCAGTATTTCTTTCATCTGCTTCATACCCATCTTCTTTCACTGTTTCTGCTTCATACTTCTTACCTTCTTCCCACTGTTACTTCCGATGTTTATTTCCCGTAATTTTTATCCTCTACAACATATCTGTGAAGCGAGCCGAGACGTTTCTGCCAGACTTAAAGAACACAAGAGAAGTGTACGCCTTACTGACACAAAGAACGTTCTTGTGGCCGGGACAACACCAGCGAACCTACAAGAAGGACGTTCTTGTGGCCGGGACACCAGCGAACCTACAAGAAGGACGTTCTTGTGGCCGGGACACCAGTGAACCTACAAGAAGGACGTTCTTGTGGCCGGGACAACACCAGCGAACCTACAAGAAGAAGGACGTTCTTGTGGCCGGGACAACACCAGCGAACCTACAAGAAGGACGTTCTTGTGGCCGGGACAACATCAGCGAACCTACAAGAAGGACGTTCTTGTGGCCGGGACAACACCAGCGAACCTACAAGAAGAAGGACGTTCTTGTGGCCGGGACAACACCAGCGAACCTACAAGAAGGACGTTCTTGTGGTCGGGACAACACCAGCGAACCTACAAGAAGAAGGACGTTCTTGTGGCCGGAACAACACCAGCGAACCTATAAGAAGGACGTTCTTGTGGCCGGGACAACACCAGCGAACCTACAAGAAGAGGACGTTCTTGTCTGCCATGTCAGACATACCAACAACCCCATAAACTGGTCTTCTAATAAAAATACCTCTTCCTCGTGGAATCTTATCAGACGCAGGTTTCTTGAATCGGCCCTTATACATAAGGGTCCTAAAAATGAATCTTGGTCATTGGGTTTATCTGTGTTGATGTTTCAATTTTCGAAACACTCGTACCTTGACCTGATCTCTAGCTTTCTCCTGGCATCACCTGACCTCGGCTCTGTCTCAACATTTTTATCTGATTTGACTTCGGGCCCACTGTCCTCTCTCCAAGTTATTGTGAACTGCTCCAGTTACAGTATTGTGATTCATTATTCAATCTACCAGTAGTATAATTGATTTTCACAAAATTGCAAGTATACCAAAGATAAAAAAAATCAGGTATAAATAAAAGAATTAGACTGCAAAATTTGTGTCCGTGATAGCTGCAGAGAAAAGCTATGACTTAAATATGAAGACCGGACAACAATATATATATATATATATATATATATATATATATATATATATATATATATATATATATATATATATATTATATATATATATATATATATATATATATATATATATATATATATATATATATATATATTATAATTAACAAATAACAATACAAAATAAGGCAGAAAATAACCTTAAATAACTAACATTTATTCATGGGGAAGCGATAAAGCCATGGGATCATACAGCACTCTAAGAATGGGGCGACAGTCAGATTTGATCCAAGGGTACAGGGTACAGCTAAGGCTTGGGCAGGGAGCCTGCTTATAAATGGTATTAGGTTATATATATATATACTACACAAGTAATACTTTTGATATTTGAACCCACGGCGAGTGAGTCGTAAAACTCTACGGGTTCAAAGCCCACCCGTTCCGTGGTTTGTTTGCAATCGTTCTGTTTCTATTTCGTGAGTAACGAGGGGAGATCACAATAACTCCTCACGGAAAGTTAAAACCAGAAGAATTAAACCTAGTAATGGTTAAATTGTAAGCCTTTGTTTTATTCTTTACTAAATTTGTAAACATTGATATAATGACGAAACTTTGAGAACGAGGTGTCCTTACATAAGATAAAACATTATCAGTAGAGTGGTCCTTACATAACTGGTACTGGTGATTAGATCACATGCCGTAGGCCCACTGACGCATGCTGGTCAGGTACTATTTACACTCTGTATATGTATGATACACAATACCAACAAGATAAAGAATTAGACACATGTGCAACATCTGAATATCTTTAATGTAGACGTTTCACCAACCAGTAGCTTTATCAATACAAACTGACGTACATAACTGGAAAACTATATACATAAGACGAGGTAATCAGTTCTTCAGCCTTCGAATTGGTGAAGAGTACCATAGTCTTGAAGACTCAGCCTTGGAGTTGGTGAAGAGCACTGTGGTCTTGAAGAGACTCTTCAAGACTATGGTGCTCTTCAACTGAGGGACTGATTACCTCATCTTTTGTATATAGTTTCATTGTCTTCCAATTACGTCCTTGAATTTGTATTGATAAAGCCACTGGCTGGTGAAATGTCTACAATAAAGATACCCAGATGTTGCACATGTGTATAATTCTTCACTACTTACACTTAACCATGTATGTGTCTATTCTATTTTTAAAGCTACTCAAGGTTACTTACACTTAACCATGTATGTGTCTATTCTATTTTTAAAGCTACTCAAGGTATCAATTTCAATGACGCCATTTGCCAATTTGCTACACCCATCGACAACTCTATTTCCAATCTAATATTTTAATATATTCTTTTACATTCTGAATTCATCTAACTTAAATTTACTGTTTCAACGCCTTCAGGTTCAGGGCTATCAATCTATCCTCGTATGAGAAATTCCTGATACGGGGGTTTCCTTTTGTCAACCTTCTCAACCTTTTCCAACGTATTTATATCCATTCAGTATTACAGAGGCCAGAACTTCGCTATTTAATCTAAAAGAAGCTTTATCAACGATGTACAGAGCTTCATTATAATAATATTATATAACATCCACAAGTATGTTAGTAAGACACAAGTATGTGAATAAGATATGGAACTGAACACACAAGCAGATGACTAAGCTATGGAGCCGAACACACACCAAGGCTATGAACTGACCCCCTCATATCTACATCATATCTATATCTACATCCCCCACCATTTCTGCTGTTTCTCGACTGAAGAAGCCTGCTAAGCAGGAGAAACGTCTCATCAGTAAACAAGTAACCAAACTGTAGCACACGCTTGTTACTCACCTCCAGGTACACAGTTGTGGTATACCTTTAAAACTTCCCTTTCTTATACTTTTCGCTTAGGCACTATTATCTTGGATTCATCTAACCATAATTATCGAATTCTTTTCGCCTCCTATATAATAAAATTCTACGTTATTTAGTTTACAGGTAACAGGATTGTTTAAATTCCCAAAGTTTAGGAATTTACAGTTACCCACATTACCTGTGTCACTTTCGACCACAATATTAACCTGTTTACATCATCCTGACTCATTATGCTACTCAGTCATCCGCAACACTACTGCCAAAGCATTGTTATGCACGACTTTCTTCAACTTTAATCTATTGTTTCTTTTTAATACGTCTTTACTAACTTGATGCTTATGTCCGTAAAAGTAGCAGGTCGGGTCGATAGTATTGATGGAGGTCAGTTTGACCTGCTGTTGCAACCATCTGCTGTCACCTGTCAGCCTAGTGCTGCCACCTGTACTACTAGGTACCGCAACATGCACTACCACCTGTTACTACCTGCACAACCTTGTGCTACCACCTGTACTACTAGGTACCGCAACATGTACTACCACCTGTTACTACCTGCACAACCTTGTGCTACCACCTGTACTACTAGGTACCGCAACATGTACTACCACCTGTTACTACCTGCACAACCTTGTGCTACCACCTGTACTACTAGGTACCGCAACATGTACTACCACCTGTTACTACCTGCACAACCTTGTGCTACCACCTGTACTACTAGGTACCGCAACATGTACTACCACCTGTTACTACCTGCACAACCTTGTGCTACCACCTGTACTACTAGGTACCGCAACATGTACTACCACCTGTTACTACCTGCACAACCTTGTGCTACCACCTGTACTACTAGGTACCGCAACATGCACTACCACCTGTTACTACCTGCACAACCTTGTGCTACCACCTGTACTACTAGGTACCGCAACATGTACTACCACCTGTTACTACCTGCACAACCTTGTGCTACCACCTGTACTACTAGGTACCGCAACATGTACTACCACCTGTTACTACCTGCACAACCTTGTGCTACCACCTGTACTACTAGGTACCGCAACATGTACTACCACCTGTTACTACCTGCACAACCTTGTGCTACCACCTGTACTACTAGGTACCGCAACATGCACTACCACCTGTTACTACCTGCACAACCTTGTGCTACCACCTGTACTACTAGGTACCGCAACATGTACTACCACCTGTTACTACCTGCACAACCTTGTGCTACCACCTGTACTACTAGGTACCGCAACATGTACTACCACCTGTTACTACCTGCACAACCTTGTGCTACCACCTGTACTACTAGGTACCGCAACATGTACTACCACCTGTTACTACCTGCACAACCTTGTGCTACCACCTGTACTACTAGGTACCGCAACATGCACTACCACCTGTTACTACCTGCACAACCTTGTGCTACCACCTGTACTACTAGGTACCGCAACATGTACTACCACCTGTTACTACCTGCACAACCTTGTGCTACCACCTGTACTACTAGGTACCGCAACATGTACTACCACCTGTTACTACCTGCACAACCTTGTGCTACCACCTGTACTACTAGGTACCGCAACATGTACTACCACCTGTTACTACCTGCACAACCTTGTGCTACCACCTGTACTACTAGGTACCGCAACATGTACTACCACCTGTTACTACCTGCACAACCTTGTGCTACCACCTGTACTACTAGGTACCGCAACGTACTACCACCTGTTACTACCCGCACAACCTTGTGTTACCACCTGTACTACTAGGTACCGCAACATGTACTACCACCTGTTACTACCTGCACAACCTTGTGCTACCACCTGTACTACTAGGTACCGCAACATGTACTACCACCTGTTACTACCTGCACAACCTTGTGCTACCACCTGTACTACTAGGTACCGCAACATGCACTACCACCTGTTACTACCTGCACAACCTTGTGCTACCACCTGTACTACTAGGTACCGCAACATGTACTACCACCTGTTACTACCTGCACAACCTTGTGCTACCACCTGTACTACTAGGTACCGCAACATGCACTACCACCTGTTACTACCTGCACAACCTTGTGCTACCACCTGTACTACTAGGTACCGCAACATGTACTACCACCTGTTACTACCTGCACAACCTTGTGCTACCACCTGTACTAATAGGTACCGCAACATGTACTACCACCTGTTACTACCTGCACAACCTTGTGCTACTACCTGTACTACTAGGTACCGCAACATGTACTACCACCTGTTACTACCTGCACAACCTTGTGCTACCACCTGTACTACTAGGTACCGCAACATGTACTACCACCTGTTACTACCTGCACAACCTTGTGCTACCACCTGTACTACTAGGTACCGCAACATGTACTACCACCTGCTGCCGCCACTCACGTACCTGCAATAAAAAAAAACTGCCAATAAACAACAATTGTATTTACTACAATTAGAAAAAATCGCAATTAACGTAATTCTAATAAATTTATGAAATAATTTTCATAGCTAAAAAAAAGGAAACAATATAATTAAAAAACTATTTTTATAAAATCAAAACCACAGTGACCATGATAGTCAGTGACACACATAACACTGACCGTCTCCCACCGACGTAGCGGGACCCGAGTGACACACACATAACACTGACTGTCTCCCACCGACGTAGCGGGACCCGAGTGACACACACATAACACTGACCGTCTCCCACCGACGTAGCGGGACCCGAGTGACACACACATAACACTGACTGTCTCCCACCGACGTAGCGGGACCCGAGTGACACACACATAACACTGACCGTCTCCCACCGACGTAGCGGGACCCGAGTGACACACACATAACACTGACCGTCTCCCACCGACGTAGCGGGACCCGAGTGACACACACATAACACTGACCGTCTCCCACCGACGTAGCGGGACCCGAGTGACACACACATAACACTGACCGTCTCCCACCGACGTAGCGGGACCCGAGTGACACACACATAACACTGACCGTCTCCCACCGACGTAGCGGGACCCGAGTGACACACACATAACACTGACCGTCTCCCACCGACGTAGCGGGACCCGAGTGACACACACATAACACTGACCGTCTCCCACCGACGTAGCGGGACCCGAGTGACACACACATAACACTGACCGTCTCCCACCGACGTAGCGGGACCCGAGTGACACACACATAACACTGACCGTCTCCCACCGACGTAGCGGGACCCGAGTGACACACACATAACACTGACCGTCTCCCACCGACGTAGCGGGACCCGAGTGACACACACATAACACTGACCGTCTCCCACCGACGTAGCGGGACCCGAGTGACACACACATAACACTGACCGTCTCCCACCGACGTAGCGGGACCCGAGTGACACACACATAACACTGACCGTCTCCCACCGACGTAGCGGGACCCGAGTGACACACACATAACACTGACCGTCTCCCACCGACGTAGCGGGACCCGAGTGACACACACATAACACTGACCGTCTCCCACCGACGTAGCGGGACCCGAGTGACACACACATAACACTGACCGTCTCCCACCGACGTAGCGGGACCCGAGTGACACACACATAACACTGACCGTCTCCCACCGACGTAGCGGGACCCGAGTGACACACACATAACACTGACCGTCTCCCACCGACGTAGCGGGACCCGAGTGACACACACATAACACTGACCGTCTCCCACCGACGTAGCGGGACCCGAGTGACACACACATAACACTGACCGTCTCCCACCGACGTAGCGGGGCCCGAGTGACACACACATAACACTGACCGTCTCCCACCGACGTAGCGGGACCCGAGTGACACACACATAACACTGACCGTCTCCCACCGACGTAGCGGGACCCGAGTGACACACACATAACACTGACCGTCTCCCACCGACGTAGCGGGTCCCGAGTGACACACACATAACACTGACCGTCTCCCACCGACGTAGCGGGACCCGAGTGACACACACATAACACTGACCGTCTCCCACCGACGTAGCGGGACCCGAGTGACACACACATAACACTGACCGTCTCCCACCGACGTAGCGGGACCCGAGTGACACACACATAACACTGACCGTCTCCCACCGACGTAGCGGGACCCGAGTGACACACACATAACACTGACTGTCTCCCACCGACGTAGCGGGACCCGAGTGACACACACATAACACTGACCGTCTCCCACCGACGTAGCGGGACCCGAGTGACACACACATAACACTGACCGTCTCCCACCGACGTAGCGGGACCCGAGTGACACACACATAACACTGACTGTCTCCCACCGACGTAGCGGGACCCGAGTGACACACACATAACACTGACCGTCTCCCACCGACGTAGCGGGACCCGAGTGACACACACATAACACTGACCGTCTCCCACCGACGTAGCGGGACCCGAGTGACACACACATAACACTGACCGTCTCCCACCGACGTAGCGGGACCCGAGTGACACACACATAACACTGACCGTCTCCCACCGACGTAGCGGGACCCGAGTGACACACACATAACACTGACCGTCTCCCACCGACGTAGCGGGACCCGAGTGACACACACATAACACTGACCGTCTCCCACCGACGTAGCGGGACCCGAGTGACACACACATAACACTGACCGTCTCCCACCGACGTAGCGGGACCCGAGTGACACACACATAACACTGACCGTCTCCCACCGACGTAGCGGGACCCGAGTGACACACACATAACACTGACCGTCTCCCACCGACGTAGCGGGACCCGAGTGACACACACATAACACTGACCGTCTCCCACCGACGTAGCGGGACCCGAGTGACACACACATAACACTGACCGTCTCCCACCGACGTAGCGGGACCCGAGTGACACACACATAACACTGACCGTCTCCCACCGACGTAGCGGGACCCGAGTGACACACACATAACACTGACCGTCTCCCACCGACGTAGCGGGACCCGAGTGACACACACATAACACTGACCGTCTCCCACCGACGTAGCGGGACCCGAGTGACACACACATAACACTGACCGTCTCCCACCGACGTAGCGGGACCCGAGTGACACACACATAACACTGACCGTCTCCCACCGACGTAGCGGGACCCGAGTGACACACACATAACACTGACCGTCTCCCACCGACGTAGCGGGACCCGAGTGACACACACATAACACTGACCGTCTCCCACCGACGTAGCGGGACCCGAGTGACACACACATAACACTGACCGTCTCCCACCGACGTAGCGGGACCCGAGTGACACACACATAACACTGACCGTCTCCCACCGACGTAGCGGGACCCGAGTGACACACACATAACACTGACCGTCTCCCACCGACGTAGCGGGACCCGAGTGACACACACATAACACTGACCGTCTCCCACCGACGTAGCGGGACCCGAGTGACACACACATAACACTGACCGTCTCCCACCGACGTAGCGGGACCCGAGTGACACACACATAACACTGACCGTCTCCCACCGACGTAGCGGGACCCGAGTGACACACACATAACACTGACCGTCTCCCACCGACGTAGCGGGACCCGAGTGACACACACATAACACTGACCGTCTCCCACCGACGTAGCGGGACCCGAGTGACACACACATAACACTGACCGTCTCCCACCGACGTAGCGGGACCCGAGTGACACACACATAACACTGACCGTCTCCCACCGACGTAGCGGGACCCGAGTGACACACACATAACACTGACCGTCTCCCACCGACGTAGCGGGACCCGAGTGACACACACATAACACTGACCGTCTCCCACCGACGTAGCGGGACCCGAGTGACACACACATAACACTGACCGTCTCCCACCGACGTAGCGGGACCCGAGTGACACACACATAACACTGACCGTCTCCCACCGACGTAGCGGGACCCGAGTGACACACACATAACACTGACCGTCTCCCACCGACGTAGCGGGACCCGAGTGACACACACATAACACTGACCGTCTCCCACCGACGTAGCGGGGCCCGAGTGACACACACATAACACTGACCGTCTCCCACCGACGTAGCGGGACCCGAGTGACACACACATAACACTGACCGTCTCCCACCGACGTAGCGGGACCCGAGTGACACACACATAACACTGACCGTCTCCCACCGACGTAGCGGGACCCGAGTGACACACACATAACACTGACCGTCTCCCACCGACGTAGCGGGACCCGAGTGACACACACATAACACTGACCGTCTCCCACCGACGTAGCGGGACCCGAGTGACACACACATAACACTGACCGTCTCCCACCGACGTAGCGGGACCCGAGTGACACACACATAACACTGACCGTCTCCCACCGACGTAGCGGGACCCGAGTGACACACACATAACACTGACCGTCTCCCACCGACGTAGCGGGACCCGAGTGACACACACATAACACTGACCGTCTCCCACCGACGTAGCGGGACCCGAGTGACACACACATAACACTGACCGTCTCCCACCGACGTAGCGGGTCCTGAGTGACACACACATAACACTGACCGTCTCCCACCGACGTAGCGGGACCCGAGTGACACACACATAACACTGACCGTCTCCCACCGACGTAGCGGGACCCGAGTGACACACACATAACACTGACCGTCTCCCACCGACGTAGCGGGACCCGAGTGACACACACATAACACTGACCGTCTCCCACCGACGTAGCGGGACCCGAGTGACACACACATAACACTGACCGTCTCCCACCGACGTAGCGGGACCCGAGTGACACACACATAACACTGACCGTCTCCCACTGACGTAGCGGGACCCGAGTGACACACATATAACACTGACCGTCTCCCACCGACGTAGCGGGACCCGAGTGACACACATATAACACTGACCGTCTCCCACCGACGTAGCGGGACCCGAGTGACACACACATAACACTGACCGTCTCCCACCGACGTAGCGGGACCCGAGTGACACACACATAACACTGACCGTCTCCCACCGACGTAGCGGGGCCCGAGTGACACACACATAACACTGACCGTCTCCCACCGACGTAGCGGGACCCGTAAAAGAAACATTATCACCATCATTCATTTAATAACTGTGTTGCAAGAGAGTGCTGGTACCACAATTCACATGATGTAATGTTGAAAGGCTCCTGACGACGCACGGAGAGTGCGAAAGATCTTGAGCTAAAGATTTCCATCCCCATGTGGTTTCGTCTGCATTAAGATCGCCTGTCTGCGAATGTTATATATATATATATATATATATATATATATATATATATATATATATATATATATATATATATATATATATATATATATATATATATATATATATACACACGTCGTGCCGAATAGGTAAAACGAGTCAATTAGCAAGAACTATTTTAAAATTAAGTCCTTTCTAAAAAAATTTCTTATATAAACAGGGTTTTCCAGTGGACGGAGGAGAACAACATGATGTTCAGTGGTGATGAGTTCCAGCTGCTTAGGTATGGAAAAAAATAAACTCAAAAGGAACACAATATAGAAGACTCAAGAGGGTCACCAAATAGAACGAAAGGAACACGTAAAAGTCTTGAGAATAATTATGTCAGCTGACCTTTCCTTTAAAGAAGATAAGACAAAGATCACGACAGCCAGGAAGATGACGGGGTGGGTATAGAGAACTTTCAAAACAAGTGAAACAATGCCAATGGTGACACTTCAAATCGCTAGTGCTCCCTCGTTTAGAATATTGCTCGGTGCTGACGGCCCCTTTCAAAGCAGGAGAAATATCAGAGCTGGAACAAATACAGAGATGGTTTACGGCTCACCCTGAGCCACTAAAGCACCTACAGTGCTAGTCACGGCATTATGCCGAGTGAGCGCCCCGGCATAATGCCGTGACGAAATTAAAGGCCTACCATACAGTGGGTCTTTTTTCGTCAGTGCATTATGCCGGGTACCAGCTATTAGCGTGACGTCACGGCCTGCCACCACACTCCACAGTGACTCCTCAGTGTTCACGTGGCTGCCGTGGTGAGAGGAAGTGTTGTACTTTTGTCTCTCATCCGCCCCATCTTTTGTCCAGTATTCCCTTTGGTTTTGGGGCTATACAATTTTGATTATGGGTAAAAGGAAGTCTTTAACACTGGAAACTATAGTTCAAATGATAGGGCTTCACAAAGCTGAGCAACAGACGAAAGAAACAGTGGAGAATGTTGGTGTGTGTGAGCGTTCAGTGAGGAACTGGGTGCAGTGCTTCAATGCTGGTAGCGGAGTCGAGTTACCGTCTGCCAAACCTCAGCCTGGCCCCTCGAAGAAGTCATCTGCTCGTACCTCAACTGTGTTAAAGAAGCAGTTAGAGAGTACACCTAAGATAACTGTTAGAGAATTGAAATAAAAGAACCCACATCTTCTCTCAGAGGTGTCTGTGAGAACTGTTAACAGATGTGTGTCAGAACTGGGCTACAGTAGTCACCGCCAGGCTAAGAAACTGATCCGGTCCAAGCCACGGAAGAAACGTAGGCTGGATTATGCCAAAGAAATATCTTCACTGGAATCCTCAACAGTGGGTGATATGTGTAATGGCCCAGAGGTAATGACCCACTAGACCCACGCTACACCTGTGGGGCCACCAAACACCCAGACTTGCTCATGGTTTGGGGGTGTTTCACTGCTCAAAATGAAGAATTGAGACACTTATGCAACACATGGGAATCTTTATTGAAGAAACGTTTCGCCACATAGTGGCTTCATCAGTCCAATACAAAGTAGAAATGGGTAAGGAGAGTAGAAGTTTGAGGTAATCAGTCCCTCAACCTGCACTTCCTACAAGAGTGATGGACTGAACACATCGATTCCAGGTTGAGGGACTGATTACCTCAAACTTCTATTCTCCTTACCCATTTCTACTTTGTATTGGACTGATGAAGCCACTGTGTGGCGAAACGTTTCTTCAATAAAGATTCCCATGTGTTGCATAAGTGTCTCAATTCTTCAACTTGTCGGTTTTCTAAACCATTCATCACACAGTGCTCAAAATGTTGAACTTATTGTGCTTCCCAAAAACAGTATATGAGCCAATATAATTACCTGGAGTTATTGTGTGACAATTTACCTGAGGCGTTTGACAAGTGTGGGGCTACGGTTCTTATGCAGGACGGTACACTGTGTCACACTGCCAAATCTATAGTCCAGTGGCTTAAGGACTGTGAAGTGACGTTCTTTCACGACTTGCCAGGCAATTACCCAAACCTAAACCCTATTGAGAGCCTCTGGTCAATATTAAGACGAAGTTTACTGGGCAAGGACATCAGTTCCATCCCGGGGCTGGAGACTGCTCTACATGAGGCATGGAATATAACTCCCCAAACCTCAAGAATTTGAGTCTTCCTACACGGCTGAGGGACGTGATTAAGCGTAAAGGACGCAGCACAAAGTATTAAAACCTCAGTAAGTGTGCAAATATATATATATTATAATCTTTCGTGGTATGTGTTTATGTTTTGGTAAGTGTGTGGAGGAGGGGCGGCATAATCCCGTGACTAGCATTGTAAATTACTGGGAACGCCTTGAAGTCTTGAACATATACTCATTGGAGCGAAGGAGATACATGATAATATTTACCTGGGAAGTACTCGAGAAACTGGTACCCAAACTGTACATTGCCATAACAACATACTGGAGTGAGAAATATGGGAGGAAGTGCAAAATAAACCCAGTGAGGAGCAGGGGTGCGGTGGGGACAATAGGGAACACTGTATCAACATTCGGAGTCCCAGACTATTCAAAGTTTTACCAGAAGATATCAGAAACACGGCTGGAACAAATGTAGAAGCCTTCAAGAGGAAACTGGACAAATATCTTCATCAAGTGCCAGATCAACCAGGCTGTGATGAATATGTGGGGCAGCGGGCCTCCAGAAGCAACAGTTCGGCTGACCAGGCAAGCACTAGACGAGCCTAGCCCCATAGCCGGGCTTTGAGAGTAGTGAAACTCTCGAAACTCTTCAAATGTATAATATAAGGTAAGATATATGTTTAAAGATATATTTTTTCATTTATGTTAATGTAAAAATTAATAATTTGTATCAAAAGAACCTTAGAAAACTTAGCTAACCTTATTATAACAAGCCTAATCCAACTAAAGAGATATATTTTTTCATTAGGTTCAGAATGATTTTTGCGAAATTACATACACAAATTTTAGCTTGTCTTATTCAGCAAGAAGAGCGTTGCTATTTAAGTCAAAATAGCAAATTCTACCTATTCGGTACGACATTATATATATACTAGGTAGTAGGGTGGTAGACAGCAACCGCCCAGGGAGGTACTACCGTCCTATCAAGTGAGTGTAAAACGACAGCCTGTAATTGTTTTACATGATAGTAGGATTGCTGGTGTCACTTTCTATCTCATAAATTTGCAAGATTTCAGGTACGTCTTGCTGCTTCTACTTACACTTAGGTCACACTACACATGCATATACAAGCATATATATACACACCCCTCTGGGTTTTCTTCTACTTTTTCCCTAGTTCTTGTTCTTGTTTATTTCCACTTATTTCCATGGGAAAGTGGAACAGAATTCTTCCTTCGTAAGACATGCGTATCGTAAGAGGCGACTAAAATGCCGGGAGCAAGGGGCTAGTAACCCCTTCTCCTGTATACATTACTAAAGTTAAAAAGAGAAACTTTCGTTTTTTTTTTTTAAGTCACCCTGCCTTGGTGGGATATATATATATATATATATATATATATATATATATATATATATATATATATATATATATATATATATATATATATATATATATATATATATATATATATGTCGTGCCGAATAGGCAGAATTTGCTATCTTGGCTTAAATAGCAACGCTCATCTTGCCATATAGGACAAGTGAAAATTTGTGTATGCAATAATTTCGCCAAAATCATTCTGAACCTAACGAAAAAAATATATTTGATTGTGTTTCTTTAGTACTAAATTATTGTAAACGTATTTAAAATATATTTAGTTGGGTTAGGCTAAAATAAACTGCTCTTGTTATAATAAGGTTAGGTAAGTTTTCTAAGATTCTTTTGGTGCAAAATGAAAATATTTTTCATTAACATTAATGAAAAAAATATATCTTTAAACGTATACGAGAAAATTTTAGAAAGGACTTAATTTTAAATGAGTTCTTGCTAACTGACCAGTTTTACATATTCGGCACGACATATATATATATATAAATGTATGGAAGAGGGTAAGGTACCTAGGGATTGGCAGAGAGCATGCATAGTTCCTTTGTATAAAGGCAAAGGGGATAAAAGAGAGTGCAAAATTATAGGGGGATAAGTCTGTTGAGTGTACCTGGTAAAGTGTATGGTAGAGTTATAATTGAAAGAATTAAGAGTAAGACGGAGAATAGGATAGCAGATGAACAAGGAGGCTTTAGGAAAGGTAGGGGGTGTGTGGACCAGGTGTTTACAGTGAAACATATAAGTGAACAGTATTTAGATAAGGCTAAAGAGGTCTTTGTGGCATTTATGGATTTGGAAAAGGCGTATGACAGGGTGGATAGGGGGGCAATGTGGCAGATGTTGCAAGTGTATGGTGTAGGAGGTAGGTTACTGAAAGCAGTGAAGAGTTTTTACGAGGATAGTGAGGCTCAAGTTAGAGTATGTAGGAAAGAGGGAAATTTTTTTCCCAGTAAAAGTAGGCCTTAGACAAGGATGTGTGATGTCACCGTGGTTGTTTAATATATTTATAGATGGGGTTGTAAGAGAAGTAAATGCGAGGGTCTTGGCAAGAGGCGTGGAGTTAAAAGATAAAGAATCACACACAAAGTGGGAGTTGTCACAGCTGCTCTTTGCCGATGACACTGTGCTCTTGGGAGATTCTGAAGAGAAGTTGCAGAGATTGGTGGATGAATTTGGTAGGGTGTGCAAAAGAAGAAAATTAAAGGTGAATACAGGAAAGAGTAAGGTTATGAGGATAACAAAAAGATTAGGTGATGAAAGATTGAATATCAGATTGGAGGGAGAGAGTATGGAGGAGGTGAACGTATTCAGATATTTGGGAGTGGACGTGTCAGCGGATGGGTCTATGAAAGATGAGGTGAATCATAGAATTGATGAGGGAAAAAGAGTGAGTGGTGCACTTAGGAGTCTGTGGAGACAAAGAACTTTGTCCTTGGAGGCAAAGAGGGGAATGTATGAGAGTATAGTTTTACCAACGCTCTTATATGGGTGTGAAGCGTGGGTGATGAATGTTGCAGCGAGGAGAAGGCTGGAGGCAGTGGAGATGTCATGTCTGAGGGCAATGTGTGGTGTGAATATAATGCAGAGAATTCGTAGTTTGGAAGTTAGGAGGAGGTGCGGGATTACCAAAACTGTTGTCCAGAGGGCTGAGGAAGGGTTGTTGAGGTGGTTCGGACATGTAGAGAGAATGGAGCGAAACAGAATGACTTCAAGAGTGTATCAGTCTGTAGTGGAAGGAAGGCGGGGTAGGGGTCGGCCTAGGAAGGGTTGGAGGGAGGGGGTAAAGGAGGTTTTGTGTGCGAGGGGCTTGGACTTCCAGCAGGCATGCGTGAGCGTGTTTGATAGGAGTGAATGGAGACAAATGGTTTTTAATACTTGACGTGCTGTTGGAGTGTGAGCAAAGTAACATTTATGAAGGGATTCAGGGAAACCGGCAGGCCGGACTTGAGTCCTGGAGATGGGAAGTACAGTGCCTGCACTCTGAAGGAGGGGTGTTAATGTTGCAGTTTAAAAACTGTAGTGTAAAGCACCCTTCTGGCAAGACAGTGATGGAGTGAATGATGGTGAAAGTTTTTCTTTTTCGGGCCACCCTGCCTTGGTGGGAATCGGCCGGTGTGATAATAATAAAAAAAAAAATATATATATGTATGTATGTATGTATGTATGTGTGTGTGTGTGTGTGTGTGTGTGTGTGTGTGTGTGTGTGTGTTTGTGCATTCACAGAACAAAGTGGTTTTAAGAAAATAATACTGACACCAGCCGGGGATCGAACCCTGCAACATTTAGCCAGCCTCCTGGGAACCTTGCTAACCTCCCGACGCCTTAGTCAACTGCACCAAAAATGAAATATGAAATGATTTTTTATCTTGCAAATGAAGACTAAGTGCCACATCAGTCTGGGTGTGATAGTACAGTGAGCCTGTGGGCCACTAGTACCAAGAGCCTGATAGACCTAGAGGCCAAAGGAGCAGCACCAGAAGGTAAAAATAATTTGAGAAAATGTTTAAATTTAAGCAATACAAAAACAAACGAACTCTGCAGTTGTTCAGACGCCCATTAGCTTACTAATTTGTGTTTAACAATTAGGTACATCCGCACTGTGCAGCTATATTATTATGTCGTGCTATATTATTAGCAACGCTCTTCTTGCCGAATAAGGCAAGCTAAAATTTGTGTATGCCATAATTTGGCAAAAATCATTCTGAACCTAACGAAGAAAATATACTTCATTGTGTTTATTATTAAATTATTGTAAATATAACTAAAATATATTTAATTGAATTAGGGTAAATTAAATTGAGCTTGTTATAATAAGGTTAGGTAAGTTTTCTAAGTTTTTTTGGTACAAAATTATTAATTTTTACATTAACATAAATGAAAAAATATATATTTAAACGTATAAGAGAAAATTTTAGAAAGGCCTTAATTTTAAACGATTTCTTGTTAATTGACCAGTTTTACCTATTCGGAACGACAATTATATATGAGAGATATATGATGGGAGCACCCTTAGTGCATAGCTACACTATTATATATGAGGGTCATATGATGGGAACACCCCCAGTGTGTAGTTACACTACTGAAGATTGTCTCAATCTTCAACTTGTTGGTTTTCAAAACCATTCATCACAAGTTACACTATTATATAATAGTTACATGGTGGTAAAAAAGCTAGCTATGTTCTTCCTCTCATAATCCATGACATGAGAGAGAGAGAGAGAGAGAGAGAGAGAGAGAGAGAGAGAGAGAGAGAGAGAGAGAGAGAGAGAGAGAGAGAGAGAGAGAGAGAGACAGAGAGAGAGAGAGAGAGAGAGAGAGAGAGACAGAGAGAGAGAGAGAGAGAGAGAGAGAGAGAGAGAGAGAGAGAGAGAGAGAGAGAGAGAGAGAGAGAGAGAGAGAGAGAGAGAGAGAGTGGGAGGGGACTGGGAGCCACTGACCTAGACTGGCCTTGAGAACTATAAGATAAGAAGCGGACTGGGCAGGTTGGTGCCACCTTACTTCACACTCCCCCCCCTCCCCCACACCCTCCCCACGCACATACCATACCCAAACACACCCTACCCCCCTTTCCCCACACACAACCCACATAATCCAGCCACACAGCCCGTGTCTATCGACAAGTCCCTGTGACAAACTGTAACTAATACACAATAAGGGGTGAAGCAACAGAAAAATAAGAAATCTACGACATACTCCAGCACTCCACATTGACTCCTTGCTCAGTACTCCCAGAAATAAGTAATAAAGAGAAAAATCAGAGTGTAGGACTCAAATGTAAATGGAGTCACCAACAAGCCACGAAAGAAAGAGTAGAAGAGGAAAACCCTGATATAGTAACTCTTACCAAGATGAAACTCTCGGGAATAATAACAAATGTGATACTCTCTGAGGGGTAGTAAATGGTAAGAAATAAAAGGTGAGGACGAAGGAGAAATTGCACTAACCAGAAACACTTGAAATCTGAGGAATCAGAAAACCTGGAAACAAGAGATTTGTAGGAGGCACTGTACCGCCTGGCGAGAGATGGAGAAGCGAGTGGGTGGGAATAGTGGGTTTAGGGGACTTGCCTTGTATGGGCCAGTAGGCCTGCTGCAGTGTTCCTCCATTCTTATGTTCTTAAAAGTAATAGTAGCAGTGATATGCAACCCTCCACCAAACAACAGAAAATTAAGGAAAGAGCTGATCAGAATAACAGAATAATGATTAACATACTGGAAAGAGTGGCTGAAAGAGTAAGAAAAAACGAAGTTAAACCAATACTAAGATATTTCAACCACCAAGACATAGGGAAACTGGGACCTCCGTGGTGGTCCAGAAACATGGCAAGCGAAACTTACAGAAGCATTACTGAAGACATTTTGTGAATGAAACAAGAGAGATGAACCATCGAGACTTGATTTGATTTTCACACAAAATGAATGTGGCTGGAAATATTAATATTGTGGAAGCAATAGGAGCCAGCGTTCATGTGGTACTAAGTTTTGGGTGCGTGATGGAGAGGGGAAATTAAGGAAGGAAATGAGTAACAGAACATGGGACTACTAAAGAAGGTAAACAAACCACGGAGGTTACCTGGAGGTTACCTGGAGGTTATTCCGGGGATCAACGCCCCCGCGGCCCGGTCCATGACCAGGCCTCCCGATGGATCAGGGCCTGATCAACTAGGCTGTTACTGCTGGCCGCACGCAGTCCGACGTACGAGCCACAGCCCGGCTGATCCGGCACTGACTTTAGGTATCTGTCCAGCTCTCTCTTGAAGGCAGCCAGGGGTTTATTGGCAATTCCCCTAATGCTTGATGGGAGGCTGTTGAACAGTTTTGGGCCCCGGACACTTATGGTGTTTTCTCTTAGTGTACCAATGGCGCCCCTACTTTTTATTGGCGGCATTTTGCATCGCCTGCCCAGTCTTTTACTTTCGTAGGGAGTGATTTCTGTGTGCAGATTTGGGACCATTCCTTCCAAGATTTTCCAAGTGTAGATTATGATATATCTCTCCCTCCTGCGTTCCAACGAGTACAAGTCAAGTGCTTCCAAGCGTTCCCAGTAGTTAAGGTGCTTGACAGAACTTATACGTGCAGTAAAGGATCTCTGTACACTCTCTAGATCTGCGATTTCACCTGCTTTGTATGGAGATGTTAATGTACAGCAGTATTCCAGCCTAGAGAGAACAAGTGATTTGAAAAGGATCATCATGGGCTTGGCATCTCTCGTTTTGAAAGTTCTCATTATCCATCCTATCATTTTCTTTGCACGTGCGATCGTGGCACTGTTGTGATCCTTGAAAGTGAGATCCTCAGACATTACTACTCCCAGGTCCCTTACATTATTTTTCCGCTCTATTGTATGGCCGGAGTCAGTAGTATACTCTGTTCTAGTTATTATCTCCTCCAGTTTTCCATAACGGAGTAGTTGGAATTTGTCCTCATTGAACATCATATTGTTTACCGTTGCCCACTGGAAAACTTTGTTTATATCTTCTTGGAGGTTAACCGCGTCCTCAGCAGATGACAGCCTCATGCAGATCCTAGTATCATCCGCAAAGGATGATACGGTGCTGTGGTGTATATCTCTGTTTATGTCTGATATGAGGATAAGGAATAAGATGGGGGCGAGTACTGTGCCTTGTGGAACAGAGCTCTTCACTATGGCAGCCTCCGATTTAACTCTGTTGACCACTACTCTTTGTGTTCGATTTGTTAGGAAGTTGAAGATCCATCTCCCCACTTTCCCAGTTATTCCTTTAGCACGTATTTTATGGGCTATTACGCCATGATCGCAACGGAACGGGGTTTGAATCCATGGCGAGTGAGTTATAGTATGACATGAGAAATTTTCTATACTGTGACATGAGAAATTTTGTAAGTGAAAAGAAAAAGGGAAATGAAAGCAAATATGTACCAGAAAGGATGGAAGTAACAGACTCGAAGACAACAGAAAGATTCATACCAAGCGTGAAAAGAAAACAGGAAAAATAGAGAAAGCTTATGGTTTAATCAAGAAAGCAGAGAGGTCAAGGGGAGGAGCAGGAGGGCTTGGAAAAAATCAGAAAACCCAGAAACAAGCAGGAGAGCCAGAAACGAATACGCAAAAATAAGTGCACCTGAAAGACAGCTTGAAACAAAGTATGTTTGATCATTGTTATAACAAACTCAGAAAAGTTTGTAATGGACTCAAAAATAAGCTAAAATGCAAATGATACAGCATCAAAGCGAAAACTGAGTTAATCACTACAAAGTCACAGAGAAGCATACCTCACCATGTATGTATACATTGAGATGTATACCACTTGGTATACACACACAGATACACGCCTCTCGGCACATACATAAAGATACAGATTTCTTCGCGAATATACACACATACACCTGTCAGTATATATACACTTCGAGATACATATCTGTGTGTGTGTGTACACTGTGAGATACACGCACCTCAGTGTAAATATCTGTCATGAAATGTTGCATAGTTCCTCGTTGAGTCTGCTACAGTCAATGTCCCTAGTGTTGAAATATGCTCCCTAGTGTTGAGGTATGCAACAACAGCAGAAACAGTATCAGCAACAACAAAAAGATGAAGAAGCAAAAGCAATAACTGTATCAGTAAAAGCAGTAACTATATCAGCAGAAGCAGTAACTGAATCAGCAGAAGTAGCAGCTCTATAAGTAGAAGCAGTAACAGCAATAAAAGTAGAAGCAACATTAGCAACAGCAGGAGCAAGAACAGCAACAGCAATTGGAGCAACAGAAACAGCAGTAACATCAGTGAAACCTACATCAGGAAGAAGAGCAACAGTGACAGCTGCATCAGCAATAGTAACAGCAGGAGCAACAACAGTAGCAGCAACAGCAGCATCAGCTACTGCCGTCCCCAGGACCGTCCTTGAGTATTGATTGGGTGGGGGAGGGAGCATTTTTACAGGCAGCTCCACCAGTAATGGTATATCACTAGGCCACGCTACCTACCCAACCTGCCTTTCTACCAGTAGTGGTACATCACTGGGCCACGCTACCTACCCAACCTGCCTTTCTACCAGTAGTGGTACATCACTGTGCCACGCTACCTACCCAACCTGCCTTCCTACAAGTAGTGGTACATCACTGTGCCACGCTACCTACCCAACCTGCCTTTCTACCAGTAGTGGTACATCACTGTGCCACGCTACCTACCCAACCTGCCTTTCTACCAGTAGTGGTACATCACTGTGCCACGCTACCTACCCAACCTGCCTTTCTACCAGTAGTGGTACATCACTGTGCCACGCTACCTACCCAACCTGCCTTTCTACCAGTAGTGGTACATCACTGTGCCACGCTACCTACCCAACTTGCCTTTCTACCAGTAGTGGTACATTACTGTGCCACGCTACCTACCCAACCTGCCTTTCTACCAGTAGTGGTACATTACTGTGCCACGCTACCTACACAACCTGCCTTTCTACCAGTAGTGGTACATCACTGTGCCACGCTACCTACCCAACCTGCCTTTCTACCAGTAGTGGTACATCACTGTGCCACGCTACCTACCCAACCTGCCTTTCTACCAGTAGTGGTACATTACTGTGCCACGCTACCTACCCAACCTGCCTTTCTACCAGTAATGGTACATCACTGTGCCACGCTACCTACCCAACCTGCCTTCCTACCAGTAGTGGTACATTACTGTGCCACGCTACCTACCAAACCTGCCTTTCTACCAGTAGTGGTACATCACTGTGCCACGCTACCTACCAAACCTGCCTTTCTACCAGTAGTGGTACATTACTGTGCCACGCTACCTACCCAACCTGCCTTTCTACCAGTAGTGGTACATCACTGTGCCACGCTACCTACCCAACCTGCCTTTCTACCAGTAGTGGTACATCACTGTGCCACGCTACCTACCCAACCTGCCTTTCTACCAGTAGTGGTACATCACTGGGCCACGCTACCTACCCAACCTGCCCTTCTACCAGTAGTGGTACATCATTGTGCCACGCTACCTACCCAACCTGCCTTTCTACCAGTAGTGGTACATCACTGTGCCACGCTACCTACCCAACCTGCCTTTCTATCAGTAGTGGTACATTACTGTGCCACGCTACCTACCCAACCTGCCTTTCTACCAGTAGTGGTACATTACTGTGCCACGCTACCTACCCAACCTGCCTTCCTACCAGTAGTGGTACATTACTGTGCCACGCTACCTACCCAACCTGCCTTTCTACCAGTAGTGGTACATTACTGTGCCACGCTACCTACCCAACCTGCCTTCCTACCAATAGTGGTACATCACTATTTATGCTCTTTAAGTTAGGTTAGGATAAGTTACAGTGGATTTTCTTAGCGTAGATTCTCTTCTGGAAATAAACCGTAACCAATTACAACTTTCTATAAGGAGAATATATAAATTATTACATAATAGGCGATCAAAAATGTTGAAGCAAGGAGAGAAGGCACTCTACAGTGCACAGTCATAATCACTGTTGAAGCCTCGTGTAATAGGCGCTTACCACTTTATCTTAGCAACAGTGAGGTACTGACTGTGATTAGGAGGCTACCCTTTGATACCTTTCATATGCCCTCGAGGGCTTTCGGGAGGTTTCCTACTCTCACAGCCCGGTCCGGTTTGTCTGGTGCTTACTTGATCAACCAGGCTGCTATTGCCGGCGGCCCACTGGCCCACATACCCATCACAATATGGTTGATCTGGCACTTGGCAGAGGTACATGTCCAATTTCCTATTAAAAACATCTACTCTTATTCCAGTAGTGTCTGTGATATCTTCTGGTAAAGTGTTAAACAGTCTGTGCCCACGGATATTAATGTAATGTTTCCTTATTGTGCCCATATATCTATCATTGCAGTTCACTGTTATGATTGTGTGCAGATTCAGGCCCTCAAGCACTTTCCATGTATATATTATAATGCATCACTTTCTCCTCGGTTCCAGTGAGTACATATTAAAGACTCTCAGGCGCTCCCAGTAATTTATATTTTATTGGTTCTATGTAGACCGTAAATGATTTCTATATCTGTACCAGCTCTTACGTTTCTCTTACCTAAACGAGAGAGAACAAGTGATTTAAAAAGTGTCACCATTAGCACTATTTCCTTTGTTTTGAAATCAAGTTCTCATTATCCACTCCGTCATTTTCCTGTTTTTTTTTTCGTTATAATTGCCTTACTGTGTTCTCTGAAAGAAAAATCAATTGACATAACTGCACCCAGATCTTTCACATGTTCCTTCATTCTATTTGGTGAATTTCTTGCATTTTGTGCACACTGTCTCTCTTGAGTTCTTCATTCCTTCCATATCTAAGTAGTTGGAACTTGTCACTACTGAACGTTATACACAAATAACCCGCACATAAAAGAGAAGCTTACGACGACGTTTCGGTCCGACTTGGACCATTGACAAAGTCACTGCTCACTGTAAGACTCTGCTTACAGATACATGTATAGGCAACTTTCTCGTGTCTTCTACAGAGACGATTTTCATGCTTATTTTGGAATTACCTGCAAATGATTGTACGTAACTGTGGCGCGTGTTTTTACCTATGTCCATTATGAGGATAAGAAAGAGTAATGGTGCCAGGACCTATCCCATTCTCATTCCAACGGAGGTAAGGCAGATTGATGCCTTCACACATTATGCCATACAATTCGGTACGAAATTCTAGTCTACAAATCACTAAAAAAATTCTCTACTACAGTTCACCACAAAATTCTCGTCTACAATTCACTACAAAATTCTCTACTATAGTTCGTCACAAAATTCTCGTCTACAATTCACTACAAAATTCTCTACTACAGTTCGTCACAAAATTCTCGTCTACAATTCACTACAAAATTTTCTTCTTAAGATTGTAAATAAATGGAATGAGTAAGATGAGAAAGTTTTACCCTGCTGATCATCAGGAATCATCACCTCCCCGCGACCCGGTTCCAGACCAGGCTTGCTGGCTGATGACCTAACAGTTTCAAGAGTAGGTATGAGAGGGGCCCAGGAGAACAGAAATCTGTAATACCAGTCAGCAAAGTTTCAAGCGGCGGGGCCAGGCGCCATCGTCTGGAATAGGTGAGTACTCTATACGTTAACATTTTGAATGTTACACTGTACCTCGTCGATCTCGTGGAACTCAGTGTTCATTAAGAACTGCGAGAAACCCCTTTAACGTGTCCTAAGTGTACTATGGAGCAGGAGCTTAGACATGGGTGAAATTCCAGTCACTTGAAACAATGGATATAGCCCCACTCCACAAAGGTGGCAGCAAAGCATTAGCAAAGAACTATAGACCAATAGCTCTAACGTCCCACATCATAAAAGTCTTTGAAAGAGTGCTAAGAAGCAGGATTGCAAACCACTTAGATTCCCAAAAACTGCACAATCCAGGGCAACTTGGGTTCAGGGCAGGTCGTTCCTGTCTCTCGCAACTACTGGATCACTATGATATGGTCTTGGATGCACTGGAAGACAAACAGAATGCAGATGTAATATACACAGACTTTGCAAAAGCATTTGACAAATGCGATCATGGCGTAATAGAGCACAAGATACGTGCTAAAGGAATAACTGGCAAAGTGGGGAGATAGATCTTCAACTTTCTAACCAATCGAACACAAAGAGTAGTGGTCAACAGAGTTAAATCGGAAGCTGTTTCACAAGGCACAGTACTCGCCCCCATCCTGTTCCTCATCCTCATATCAGACATAGACAGAGATGTAATACACAGTACCGTGTCATCCTTTGCAGACGATACTAGGATCTGCATGAGAATGTCATCTGTTCAGGACACGGTTAACCTCCAAAAAGATATAAACCAAGTTTTTCAATGGGCAACGGAAAACAATACGGTGTTCAATGAGGACAAATTCTAACTACTCCGTTATGGAAAACTGGAGGAGATAATAACTAGAACTGAGTATACTACAAACTCCGATTACACAACAGAGCGGAAAAATAATGTGAGTGGACCTGGGAGCGGTAATGTCTGAGGATCTCACTTTCAAGGATCTTAACAGTGCCACGATCACAACTGCAAAGAAAATGATAGGATGGATAATGAGAACTTTCAAAACAAGAGATGCCAAGCCAATGATGATCCTTTTCAAATCACTTGTTTTCTCTAGGCTGGAATACTGCTGTACATTAACATCTCCGTTCAAAGCAGGTGAAATTGCAGATCTAGAGAGTGTACAGAGAACCTTCACTGCACGTATAAGTTCCATCAAACACCTCAACTACTGGGAACACTTGGAAGCACTTGACTTGTACTCGCTGGAAAGCAGGCGAGAGATATATATCATAATCTACACCTGGAAAATCACAGAAGGAATGGTCCCGAATCTGCACGCACAAATCACTCCCTGCGAAAGTAAAAGACTGGGCAGGCGATGCAAAATGCCCCCAATGAAAAGTAGGGGCGCCACTGGTACACTTAGAGAAAACACCATAAGTGTCTGGGGCCCAAGATTTCAACAGCTTCCCACCAAGCACATGGGGAATCGCCAATAGGCCCCTGGCTGCCTTCAAGAGGGAGCTGGATAGATATTTAAAGTCGGTGCGGCCAGCAGTAATAGCCTGGTTGATCAGGCCCTGATCCGCCGGGAGGCGTGGTCGTGGACTGGGCTGCGGGGGCGTTGATCCCCGGAATGCCCTCCAGGCAGACTCCAGGTAGACCTGTGACCAGTTTCGAGGGCTCTTATTGGAGTCCTATTTCCATGGCTACTACCATGAAGAGATGTGTAACATACGAGAACATGGTAGAAGAACAGTATAACAATGGGAATAAGCATAATATATGATAACCATAAGAACAGGTGCAACGTAAGAAGATAGACATGAGGAAAGACAAGATAACAACACTGTAGAACAAGACAGGTTTCACAATATACTACAAGCACCACTGATATTCTCATCACTTAATCTGCTTCACTGATAAACAACATCAAAACAGTTGTTGTGTAGCATATCACTTGGTCTTGAAAATAACACTAATGGAACCATGAGGCGCACAAACTAAATTTGAAAGGCCAAGGATGACCTTAACATATACGGCAAAGTTGATGGAAAATGTTTAAGAAGGGATTAAAGGAGAGAGCTAATGACGGGGACTTAGGTTGTGGGCTGAGGGAGGGAACTTGGGTTGTGGGCTGAGGGAGGGGACTTAGGTTGTGGGCTGAGGAAGGGAACTTAGGTTGTGGGCTGAGGAAGGGAACTTAGGTTGTGGGCTGAGGGAGGGGACTTAGGTTGTGGGCTGAGGGTGGGGACTTGGGTTGTGGGCTGAGGGAGGGGACTTAGGTTGTGGGCTGAGGAAGAGAACTTAGGTTGTGGGCTGAGGAAGGGAACTTAGGTTGTGGGCTGAGGGAGGGGACTTAGGTTGTGGGCTGAGGGAGGGGACTTAGGTTGTGGGCTGAGGGAGGGAACTTAGGTTGTGGGCTGAGGAAGGGAACTTAGGTTGTGGGCTGAGGGAGGGAACTTAGGTTGTGGGCTGAGGGTGGGGACTTAGGTTGTGGGCTGAGGGTGGGGACTTAGGTTGTGGGCTGAGGGAGGGAACTTAGGTTGTGGGCTGAGGGAGGGAACTTAGGTTGTGGGCTGAGGGAGGGAACTTATGTTGTGGGCTGAGGGTGGGGACTTAGGTTGTGGGCTGAGGGAGGGGACTTAGGTTGTGGGCTGAGGGAGGGAACTTCGGTTGTGGGCTGAGGGAGGGAACTTAGGTTGTGGGCTGAGGGTGGGGACTTAGATTGTGGGCTGAGGGAGGGGACTTAGGTTGTGGGCTGAGGGAGGGGACTTAGGTTGTGGGCTGAGGGAGGGGACTTGGGTTGTGGGCTGAGGGAGGGAACTTAGGTTGTGGGCTGAGGGAGGGAACTTAGGTTGTGGGCTGAGGGAGGGGACTTAGGTTGTGGGCTGAGGGAGAAGACTTGGGTTGTGGGCTGAGGGAGGGGACTTGGGTTGTGGGCTGAGGGAGGGGACTTGGGTTGTGGGCTGAGGGAAGGGGTTTAGATTGTGGGCTGAGGGCGGGGGCTGAGGCTGGAGACTGAGTTATTTAATACAAGGAATAGTGAGGACTCAATCCTCCGTCTATGTGCGTCATTCAACACAAGAAATGGTGGAGGCTCGAGTCTCCGTCTGATACTGCCAGTAGTCACACACACCACCTCACTGTAATTACGACCTTCATCACTTTCATTAAGTTGT